>NC_054468.1:166631005-166793505 GCF_017639515.1 Carcharodon carcharias
GTGTGTGTGTGTGTGTCTGTGTGTGTGTTTTTGTGAGTGTGTCTGGGAGTTAGAGACTGTGTGTGTGTGTGATTGTCTGGGAGTTACAGAGAGTGTGTGTGTGAGTGTGTGTGTGTGCCTGGGAGTTAGGAAGAGAGAGTGTGTGCGCATGTCTGGGAGTTAGAGATTGTGTGTTTCTGGGAGTCAGACTGTGTGTGTGTGTGTGTGTGTGTGTGTGTGTGTGTTTCAGGGAGTTAGAGAGAGTGTGTGTGTGCGTGTGTGTCTGGGAGTTAGAGAGTGGGTGTGTGTGAGTCTGGGAGTTAGAGAGTATGTTTGTGTGTCTGGGAGTTAGAGTGTGTGTGTGTGTGTGTGTGTGTATCTGGGAGTTAGAATGTGTGTGTGTGTGGGTCTGGGAGTTACAGTGAGTGTGTGTGTGTGTGTGTCTGGGAGTTAGAGAGAGAATGTGTTTGTGTGTGTGTGTCTGGGAGTTAGAGAGTGTGTGTGTATTTAGCTTGGAATTAGTTTGTGTGTGAGTGTGTGTGTGTCTGCGATTTAGAGGTAGTGTGTGTGTGTGTGTGTGTCTGGGAGTAAGAGAGAGTGTGTGTATTTGTGTGTGTCTGGGAGGTAGAGAGTGGGTGTGTGTTTGTCTGGGAGTTAGAGAGTGTGTGAGTGCGTGTGTGTCTGCGATTTAGAGGGAGTGTGTGTGTGAGTGTGTGTGTGTGTCCGGTGTTAGAGTGTGTGTGTGTGTGTGTGTCTGTTTCTGGGAGTTAGAGAGAGGGTGTGCGTGTGTCTGGGAGTTAGAGAGTTTGCGTGTGTGTGTCCGGGAGTTAGAGAGTGTGTGGGTGTGTGTGTGTCTGGGAGTTAGAGAATGGGTGTGTGGTTGTGTCTGGGAGATAGAGAGTGTGTGTGTGTGTCTGGGAGTTAGAGAGTGTGTGTGTTTGTTTGTGTGTGTCTGGGAGTAAGAGAGCGTGTGTGTGTGTGTGTCTCGGAGTTAGAGAATGTCTGTTTGTGTGTCTGGGAGTTAGAGTGTGTGTGAGTGTGAGTGTGTGTGTCTGGGAGTTAGAGAGTGTGTGTGTGTGTTTGTGTGTGTCTGGGAGTTAGAGAGTGGGTGTGAGTGTGTGTGTGTGTGTGTCTAGGAGTTAGAGAGTGGGTGTGTGTGTGTGTGGGAGTTAGAGAGTGTGTGTCTGTGTCTGGGAGTTAGAGAGTGTGTGTGAGTGTATGTGTGTGTATCTGGGAGTTAGAGTTTGTGTGTGTTTGGGTCTGGGAGTTACAGAGAGTATGTGTGTGTGTGTGTGTCTGGGAGTTAAAGAGAGAATGTGTTTGTGTGTGTGTGTCTGGGAGTAAGAGAGAGTATGTGTATGTCTGTGTGTCTGGGAGTTAGAGAGTTGGTGGGTGTGTGTCTGGGAGTTAGAGAGTGTGTGTGTATGTATCTTGGAATTAGAGTGTGTGTGATTGTGTGTGTGTCTGCGATTTAGAGGGAGTGTGTGTGTATGTTTGTGTGTCTGGGAGTTAGAGAGTGGGTGTGTGTGTATCTGGGAGTTATAGAGAGTGTGTGTGTGTGTGAGTGTGTGTGTGTGTGCCTGGGAGTTAGAAAGAGAGAGTGTGTGTGTGTGTCTCCGAGTTTGAGAGTGTGTGTTTCTGAAGTAAGACTGTGTGTGTGTGTGTGTGTGTGTGTGTGTGTGTTTTGGGGAGTTAGAAAGAGTGTTTTTGTGTGTGTGTGTGTGTATCTGGGAGTTAGAGAGTGTGTGTGTGTGTGTCCGGGAGTTAGAGAGAGTTTGGCTGGGAGTTAGAGAGTGTGTGTGTGTATGTGTGTGTCTGGGAGTTAGAGAGTGGGTGTCTGTGCGTGTGTGTGTCTGGGAGTTAGAGAGTGTGTGTGTGTGTATCTGGGAGTTAGAGAGTTTGTGTGTGTGTCTGGGAGTTAGAATGAGTCTGTGTGTGTCTGGGAGTTAGAGAGTGGGTGTGTGTGTGTCTGAGATTTAGAGTGTGTGTGATTGTGTGTGTGTGTGTGTGAGTGTGTGCGTGTGAGTGTTTGTGTGTGTGTCTGGGAGTTAGAGAGTGTGTGTGTGCATGTGTCTGGGAGTTACAGAGAGTGTGTGTCTGAGTGTGTGTGTGTATGCCTGGGAGTTAGAAAGAAAGAGTGTGTGTGTGTGTGTGTCTGGGAGTTTGAGATTGTGTGTTTCTGGGAGTAAGACTGTGTGTGTGTGTGTGTGTGTGTGTGCGTGTGTTTCGGGGAGTTAGAGAGAGTGTGTGCTGTGTGTGTGTGTGTGTGTGTGTGTTTGTGTGTGTGTCTGGGCATTAGAGAGTGTGTGTGTGTGTGTTCCTGAGTTAGAGAGTGTGTGTCTGGGAGTTAGAGAGTGTGTGTGTGTGTGTGTGTGTGTGTGTGTCTGGGAGTTAGAGAGACTGTGTGTGCGTGTGTGTGTCTGGGATGTAGAAAGTGGGTGTGTGTGTGTCTGGGAGTTAGAGAGTGTGTGTGTGCGTCTGGGAGTTAGAGAGTGTGTGTGAGTGTGTCTGTGTTTCTGGGAGGCAGAGTGTGTGTGTGTGTGTGTGTGTGTCTGGGAGTAACAGAGAGTGTGTGTGTGTGTGTGTCTGGGCGTTAGAGAGAGAATGTGTCTGTGTGTGTGTGTCTGGGAGTTAGAGAGTGTGTGTGTATGTATCTTCGAATTAGAGTGTGTGTGAGTGTGTGTGTGTCTGCGATTTAGAGGGAATTTGTATGTGTGTGTGTGTGTGTGTGTGTGTGTCTGGGAGTTAGAGAGTGGGTGTGTGTGTGTCTTGGAGTTAGAGAGTGTGTATGAGTGTGTGTGTGTGTGTCTCGTGGTAAGAGAGTGTGTGTGTCTGGGAGTTAGAGAGTGTTTGTGTGCTTGTGTGTCTGGGAGTTAGAGAGTGTTTGTGTGCTTGTGTGTCTGGGAGTTAGGGAGTGCGTGTGTTTGTCTGGGAGTTAGAGAGTGTCTGTGTGTGTGTCTGGGAATAAGAGAGTGCGTGTGTGTGTGCGTCTGGGAGTTAGAGAGTGTTTGTGTGTGTGTCTGGGAGTTAGAGAGTGTGGGTGTGTTTGTGTCTGGGAGTTAGAGAGACATTGTGTGTGTGTGTGTTTCCGGGAGTTAGCGAGAGTGTGTTTGTGTGTGTGTGTGTGAGAGTTAGAGAGTGTGTGTGTGTGTCCTGGATTTAGGGAGTGTGTTTCTGGGAGTTAGAGAGTGTGTGTGTGTGTCTGGGAGTTAGAGAGTGTCTGGGTGTGTGTCTCGGAGGTAGAAGTGTTTGTGTGTGTGTGTGTGTCTGGGAGTCAGAGAGTGTATGTGTGTGTGTGTCTGGGAGTTAGAGAGTGTATGTGTGAGTGTGTGTGTCCGTCTGGGAGTAGGAGTGTGTGTGTGTCTGTGTGTCTGGGAGTTAGAGAGTGTGTGTGTGTGTCTGGGAGTTAGAGAGTGTCTGGGTGTGTGTCTCGGAGGTAGAAGTGTTTGTGTGTGTGTGTGTGTCTGGGAGTCAGAGAGTGTGTGTGTGTGTGTGTGTCGGGAGTTAGAGAGTGTATGTGTGAGTGTGTGTGTCCGTCTGGGAGTAGGAGTGTGTGTGTGTCTGTGTGTCTGGGAGTTAGAGAGTGTGTGTGTGTGTGTGTCTGGGAGTTAGAGAGTATCTGGGTGTGTGTCTCGGAGGTAGAAGTGTTTGTGTGTGTGTGTGTGTCTGGGAGTCAGAGAGTGTGTGTGTGTGTGTGTGTGTCTGGGAGTTAGAGAGTGTATGTGTGAGTGTGTGTGTCCGTCTGGGAGTAGGAGTGTGTGTGTGTCTGTGTGTCTGGGAGTTAGAGAGTGTGTGTGTGTGTGTGTCTGGGAGTTAGAGAGTGTGTGTGTGTGTGTCTGGGAGTTAGAGAGTGTCTGGGTGTGTGTCTCGGAGGTAGAAGTGTTTGTGTGTGTGTGTGTGCCTGGGAGTCAGAGAGTGTGTGTGTGTGTGTGTGTGTCTGGGAGTTAGAGAGTGTATGTGTGAGTGTGTGTGTCCGTCTGGGAGTAGGAGTGTGTGTGTGTCTGTGTGTCTGGGAGTTAGAGAGTGTGTGTGTGTGTGTGTCTGGGACTTAGAAATTGTGTGGGTGTGTGTGTGTCTGGGACTAATAGGATGTGTGTGTGTGTGTCTGGGAGATAGAGAGAGTGTGTGTGTGTGTGTGTTTGCCTGGGAGTTAGAGAGTTTGTGTGTGTGTCTGGGAGTTAGATTGTGTCTGTGTGTGTCTGGGAATTAGACAGTGTGTGTGTGTGGGATTTAGAGTGGGTGTGGTAGTGTGTGTGTGTGTGTCGAGGATTTAGAGAATGTGTGTGTGCGTGTGTCTGGGAGTTACAGAGAGTGTCTATGTGAGTGTGTGTGTGTGTGCCTGGGAGTTAGAAAGAGAGAGTGTGT
This sequence comes from Carcharodon carcharias, assembly GCF_017639515.1. Lineage (NCBI taxonomy): Eukaryota > Metazoa > Chordata > Chondrichthyes > Lamniformes > Lamnidae > Carcharodon > Carcharodon carcharias. The sequence goes on from NC_054468.1 coordinate 166,635,350, forward strand.
GTGTGTGTCTGGGAGTTTGAGAGTGTGTGTTTCTGGGAGTAAGACTGTGTGTGAGTGTGTGTGTTTCGGGGAGTTAGGAAGAGTGTGTTTGTGTGTGTGTGTGTGTGTGTAGCTGGGAGTTAGAGAGTGTGTGTGTGTGTGTCCGGGAGTTAGAGAGTGTGTGTCTGGGAGTTAGAGATTGTGTGTGTGTGTTTGTGTGTCTGGGAGTTAGAGAGAGTGTGTGTGTGCCTGTGTGTGTCTGGGAGTTAGAGAGAGTGTGTGTGTGTATCCGGGAGTTTGAGAGTGTGTGTGTATGTATCTTGGAATTAGAGTGTGTGTGAGTATGTGTGTGCCTGCAATTGAGAGGGTTGTGTGTGTGTGTGTGTATCTGGGAGTCAGAGAGAGTGTGTGTGTGTGTGTGTGTCTTGGAGTTAGAGATTGTGTATGAGTGTGTGTGTTTGTCTGGGAGTAAGAGAGTGTGTGTGTCTGGGAGTTAGAGAGTTTTTGTTTGTGTGTTTGTGTGTCTGGGAGTTAGAGAGTGTGTGTGTGTGTATGTTTGTCTGGGAGTTAGAGATTGTCTGTGTGTGTGTCTGGGAGGTAGAGAGTGTTTGTGTGTGTGTGTGTGTCTGGGAGTTAGAGAGTGTGTGTGTGTGTGTCTGGGAGTTAAAGAGTGTGTGTGTGCGTGTGTGTCAGGGAAGAAGAGAGTGCGTGTGTGTGTGCGTCTGGGAGTTAGAGTGTGTGTGTGTGTGTGTCTGGGAGTTAGAGAGTGTGTGTGTGTGTGTTTGTGTGTGTCTGGGAGTTAGAGTGTGTGTGCGTGTATCTGGGATTTATAGAGTTTGTGTGTGTGTCTGGGAGATAGAATGAGTCTGTGTGTGTCTGGGAGTTAGAGAGTGTGTGTGTGTGTGTCTGAGATTTAGAGCTTGTGCGATTGTGTGTGTGTGTGTTTGTGTGTGTGTGCGTGTGTGTGTGTGTGTGTGTGTGTGTGTGTGTGTGTGTGTGTGTGTGTGTGTTTGTGTGTGTGTCTGGGAGTTAGAGATTGTGTGTGTGCGTGTGTCTGGGAATTACAGAGAGTGTGTGTGTGTGTGTCTGGGAGTTAGAGAGAGTATGTGTTTGTGTGTGTGTGTCTGGGAGTTAGAGAGTGTGTGTATGTATCTTGGAATTAGAGTATGTGTGAGTGTGTGTGTTTCTGCAATTAAGAGGGAGGGTGTGTGTGTGTGTGTGTGTGTCTGGGAGTTAGAGACAGTGTGTGTGTGTGTGTGTCTTGGAGTTAGAGAGTGTGTATGAGTGTGTGTGTGTGTATCTGGGAGTAAGAGATTGTGTGTGTGTGTGTGTTTAACTGGGAGGTAGAGAGTGTCTGTGTGTGTGCCTGGGAGGTAGAGAGTGTTTGTGTGTGTGCATGTGTCTGGGAGTTAGAGAGTGTGTGTGTGTGTTTGCGTGTGCCTGGGAATAAGAGAGTGCGTGTGTGTGTGCATCTGGGAGTTAGAGAGTGTGTGTGTGTGTGTTTGTCTGGGAGTTAGAGTGTGTGTATGAGTGTGTGTGTGTCTGGTGGTAAGAGAGTGTGTGTGTCTGGGAGTTAGAGAGTGTTCGTGTGCTTGTGTGTCTGGGAGTTAGGGAGTGTGTGTGTGTGTGTGTGTTTGTCTGGGAGTTAGAGAGTGTCTGTGTGTGTGTCTGGGAATAAGAGAGTGCGTGTGTGTGTGCGTCTGGGAGTTAGAGAGTGTTTGTGTGTGTGTCTGGAAGTTAGAGTGTGGGTGTGTTTGTGTCTGAGTTAGAGAGACATTGTGTGTGTGTGTTTCCGAGAGTTAACGAGAGTGTTTGGGTGTGTGTGTGTGTGAGAGTTAGAGAGTGTGTGTGTGTGTGTCCTGGATTTAGGGAGTGTGTTTCTGGGAGTTAGAGAGTGTGTGTGTGTGTCTGGGAGTTAGAGAGTGTCTGGGTGTGTATCTCGGAGGTAGAAGTTTTTGTGTGTGTTTGTGTGTCTGGGAGTCAGAGAGTGTGTGTGTGTGTGTGTGTGTCTGGGAGTTAGAGAGTGTATGTGTGAGCCTGTGTGTCCGTCTGGGAGTAGGAGTGTGTGTGTGTGTGTGTGTCTGGGAGTTAGAGAGTATGTGTGTGCGTGTGTCTGGGACTTAGAGATTGTGTGGGTGTGTGTGTGTCTGGGAGTTAGACAGTGTGTGTGTGTTTGTGTGTCTGGGAGATAGAGAGAGTGTGTGTGTGTGTGTCTGTTTGGCTGGGAGTTAGAGTCTTTGTGTGTGTGTCTGGGAGTTAGATTGTGTCTGTGTGTGTCTGGGAATTAGACAGTGTGTGTGTGTGTGTGTGTGGGATTTAGAGTGTGTGTGGTTGTGTGTGTGTGTGTGTGTGTGTGTGTGTCGGGGAGTTAGAGAATGTGTGTATGCGTGTGTCTGGGAGTTAAAGAGAGTGTCTATGAGAGTATGTGTGTGTGTGCCTGGGAGTCAGAAAGAGAGCGTGTCTGTGTGTGTCTGGGAGTTTGAGAGTGTGTGTTTCTGGGAGTAAGACTGTGTGTGTGTGTGTGTGTGTTTCGGGGAGTTAGAAAGTGTGTGTTTGTGTGTGTGTGTGTGTGTGTGTGTGTGTATCTGGGAGTTAGAGAGTTTGTGTGTGTGTGTGTCCGGGAGTTAGAGAGTGTGTGTCTGGGAGTTAGAGTGTGTGTGTGTGTGTGTGTGTCTGGGAGTTAGAGAGAGTGTGTGTGTGCATGTGTGTCTGGGAGTTAGAGAGAGGGTGTGTGTGTGTCCGGGAGTTAGAGAGTGTGTGTGTATGTATCTTGGAATTAGAGTGTGTGTGAATGTGTGTGTGTCTGCGATTAAGAGGGAGTGTGTGTGTGTGTCTGGGAGTTAGAGAGAGTGTGTGTGTGTGTGTGTCTTGGAGTTAGAGAGTGTGTATGAGTGTGTGTGTTTGTCTGGGAGTAAAAGAGTTTGTGTGTCTGGGAGTTAGAGAGTTTATGTTTGTGTGTTTGTGTGTCTGGGAGTTAGAGAGTGTGTGTGTGTGTATGTTTGTCTGGGAGTTAGAGATTGTCTGTGTGTGTGTCTGGGAGGTAGAGAGTGTTTGTCTGTGTATGTGTGTCTGGGAGTTAGAGAGTGCGTGTGTGAGTGTGTGTGTGTGTCAGGGAAGAAGTGAGTGCATGTGTGTGCGCGTCTGGGAGTTAGAGTGTGTGTGTGTGTGTGTTTGTGTGTGTCTGGGAGTTAGAGTGTATGTGTGTGTATCTGGGAGTTAGAGAGTTTGTGTGTGTGTCTGGGAGTTAGAATGAGTCTGTGTGCGTCTGGGAGTTAGCGAGTGTGTGTGTGTGTGTCTGAGATTTAGAGTGTGTGTGATTGTGTGTGTGTGTGTGTGTGTGTGTGTGTGTGTGTGTGTTTGTGTGTTGGTCTGGGAGTTATAGAGTGTGTGTGTGCGTGTGTCTGGGAATTACAGAGAGTGTGTGTGTGTGTGTCTGGGACTTAGAGAGAGAATGTGTTTGTGTGTGTGTGTCTGGGAGTTAGAGAGTGTGTGTGTATGTATCTTGGAATTAGAGTATGTGTGAGTGTGTGTGTGTCTGCGATTAAGAGTGAGGGTGTGTGTGTGTGTGTGTGTGTGTGTCTGGGAGTTAGAGACAGTGTGTATGGGTGTGTGTGTCTTGGAGTTAGAGAGTGTGTATGAGTGTGTGTGTGTGTATCTGGGAGTAAGAGAGTGTGTGTGTCTGGGAGTTAGAGAGTGTTTGTTTGTGTGTTTGTGTGTCTGGGAGTTAGAGAGTGTGTGTGTGTGTGTGTTTAACTGGGAGTTAGAGACTGTGTGTGTGTCTGGGAGGTAGAGAGTGTTTGTGTGTGTGCATGTGTCTGGGAGTTAGAGAGTGTGTGTATGTGTTTGTGTGTGTCTGGGAATAAGAGAGTGCGTGTGTGTGTGCGTCTGGGAGTTAGAGAGTGTGTGTTTGTGTGTGTCTGGGAGTTAGAGAGTGTGTGTGTGTGCTTGTGTGTGTCTGGGAGTTAGAGAGAGTGTGTGTGTGTGTGCGCGTGTGTCTGTGTCTAGGAGATAGAGAGTGGGTGTGTGTGTGTCTGGGAGTTAGAGAGTGTGTTTGTGTGTCTGGGAGTTAGAGTGTGTGTGTGTTTGTGAGTGTGTGTCTGGGAGTTACAGAGAGTGTGTGTGTGTGTCTGGGAGTTCGAGAGAGAATGTGTTTGTGTGTGTGTCTGGGAGTTAGAGAGTGTGTGTGTGTGTATCTTGGAATTAGAGTGTGTGTGAGTGTGTGTGTGTCTGCGATTAAGAGGAAATGTGTGTGTGTGTGTGTGTGTGTGTGTCTGGGAATAAGAGAATGCGTGTGTGTGTGCGTCTGGAAGTTAGAGTGTGTGTGTGTGTGTGTGTGTCTGGGAGTTAGAGAATGTGTGTGTGTGTTTGTGTGTGTCTGGGAGTTGGAGAGTGTGTGTGTGTATCTGGGAGTTAGAGAGTTTGTGTGTGTGTCTGGGAGTTAGAATGAGTCTGTGTGTGTCTGGGAGTTAGTGTGTGTGTGTGTGTCTGGGATTTAGAGTGTGTGTGATTATGTGTGTGTGTGTGTGTGTGTGTGTGTGTGTGTGTGTTTTTGTGAGTGTGTCTGAGAGTTAGAGAGTGTGTGTGTGCGTTTGTCTGGGAGTTACAGAGAGTGTGTGTGTGAATGTGTGAGTGCCTGGGTGTTAGAAAGAGAGAGTGTGTGTGTGTGTCTGGGAGTTGGAGATTGTGTGTTTCTGGGAGTAAGACTGTGTGTGTGTGTGTGTGTGTTCCTGGGAGTTAGAGTGTGGGTGTGTGAGTGTCTGGGAGTTAGAGAGTGTGTGTGTGTGTCTGGGAGTTAGGGTGTGTGTGTGTGTATGTGTGTGTGTGTCTGGGAGTTACAGAGAGTGTGTGTGTGTGTGTCTGGGAGTTACAGAGAGTGTGTGTGTGTCTGGGAGTTAGAGAGAGTGTGTGTGTGTGTGTGTGTCTGGGAGTTAGAGAGTGTATGTGTGAGTGTGTGTGTCCGTCTGGGAGTAGGAGTGTGTGTGTGTGTGTGTGTCTGGGAGTTAGAGAGTGTGTGTGTGCGTGTGTCTGGGACTTAGAGATTGTGTGGGTGTGTGTGTGTCTGGGAGTGAGACAGTGTGTGTGTGTGTGTGTGTCTGGGAGATAGAGAGAGTGTGTGTGTGTGTGTGTGTGTGTGTGTGTGTCTGGGAGTTAGATTGTGTCTGTGTGTGTCTGGGAATTAGACAGTGTGTGTGTGTGTGTGTGTGTGGGATTTAGAGTGTGTGTGGTAGTGTGTGTGTGTGTGTGTGTGTGTGTGTGTCGGGGAGTTAGAGAATGTGTGTGCGTGTGTCTGGGAGTTACAGAGAGTGTCTATGAGAGTATGTGTGTGTGTGCCTGGGAGTCAGAAAGAGAGCGTGTGTGTGTGTGTCTGGGAGTTTGAGAGTGTGTGTTTCTGGGACAAAGACTGTGTGTGTGTGTGTGTGTTTCGGGGAGTTAGAAAGAGTGTGTTTGTGTGTGTGTGTGTGTGTGTGTATCTGGGAGTTAGAGAGTGTGTGTGTGTGTGTGTGTCCGGGAGTTAGAGAGTGTGTGTCTGGGAGTTAGAGAGTGTGTGTGTGTGTGTGTGTGTCTGGGAGTTAGAGAGAGTGTGTGTGTGTGTGTGTGTCCGGGAGTTAGAGAGTGTGTGTGTATGTACCTTGGAATTAGAGTGTGTGTGAGTGTGTGTGTGTCTGCGATTAAGAGGGAGTGTGTGTGTGTGTCTGGGAGTTAGAGTGTGTGTGTGTGTGTGTGTGTGTCTGGGATTTAGAGTGTGTGTGATTATGTGTGTGTGTGTGTGTGTGTGTGTGTGTTTTTGTGTGTGTGCCTGAGAGTTAGAGAATGTGTGTGTGCTTGTGTCTGGGAGTTACAGAGAGTGTGTGTGTGAGTGTGTGTGTGAGTGACTGGGAGTTAGAAAGAGAGAGTGTGTGTGTGTGTCTGGGAGTTGGAGTTTGTGTGTTTCGGGGAGTAAGACTGTGTGTGTGTGCGTGTATGTGTTCCTGGGAGTTAGGGTGTGGGTGTGTGTGTGTCTGGGAGTTAGAGAGTGTGTGTGTGTGTCTGGGAGTTAGAGTGTGTGTGTGTGTATGTGTGTGTGTGTCTGGGAGTTACAGAGAGTGTGTGTGTGTGTGTCTGGGAGTTACAGAGAGTGTGTGTGTGTGTGTCTGGGAGTTAGAGAGAGAATGTGTTTGTGTGTGGGCGTCTGGGAGTTGGAGAGTGTGTGTGTATGTATCTTGGAATTAGAGTATGTGTGAGTGTGTGTGTGTCTGCGATTAAGAGGGAGGGTGTGTGTGTGTGTGTGTGTGTGTGTCTGGGAGTTAGAGACAGTGTGTGTGTGTGTGTGTGTCTTGGAGTTAGAGAGTATGTATGAGTGTGTGTGTGTGTATCTGGGAGTAAGAGAGTGTGTGTGTCTGGGAGTAAGAGAGTGTTTATTTGTGTGTTTGTGTGTCTGGGAGTTAGAGAGTGTGTGTGTGTGTGTATCTGGGAGTTAGAGAGTTATGTGTGTGTCTGGGAGTTAGAATGAGTCTGTGTGTGTCTGGGAGTTAGAGAGTGTGTGTGATTGTGTGTGTGTTTGTGTGTGTGTGTGTGCGTGTGTCTCTGGGAGTTAGAGAGTGTGTGTGTGTGTTTGTGTGTATCTGGGAGTTAGAGAGTTTGTGTGTGTGTCTGGGAGTTAGAATGCGTCTGTGTGTGTCTGGGAGTTAGAGTGTGTGTGTGTGTGTGTGTGTCTGGGATTTAGAGTGTGTGTGATTGTGTGTGTGTGTGTGTGTGTGTGTGTGTGTGTGTGTGTGTTTTTGTGTGTGTGTCTGAGAGTTAGAGAGTGTGTGTGTGCGTGTGTGTGAGTGTGTGTGTGAGTGCCTGGGTGTTAGAAAGAGAGAGTGTGTGTGTGTGTCTGGGAGTTGGAGATTGTGTGTTTCTGGGAGTAAGACTGTGTGTGTGTGTGTGTGTGTGTGTGTGTGTTTTTGTGTGTGTGTCTGAGAGTTAGAGAGTGTGTGTGTGCATGTGTGTGAGTGTGTGAGTGAGTGCCTGGGTGTTAGAAAGAGAGAGTGTGTGTGTGTGTCTGGGAGTTGGAGATTGTGTGTTTCTGGGAGTAAGACTGTGTGTGTGTGTGTGTGTGTGTGTGTGTGTTCCTGGGAGTTAGAGTGTGGGTGTGTGTGTGTCTGGGAGTTAGAGAGTGTGTGTGTGTGTCCGGGAGTTAGAGTGTGTGTGTGTGTATGTGTGTGTGTGTGTCTGGGAGTTACAGAGAGTGTGTGTGTGTGTGTCTGGGAGTTACAGAGAGTGTGTGTGTGTGTGTCTGGGAGTTAGAGAGAGTGTGTGTGTGTGTGTGTGTGTCTGGGAGTTAGAGAGTGTATGTGTGAGTGTGTGTGTCTGTCTGGGAGTAGGAGTGTGTGTGTGTGTGTGTGTGTCTGGGAGTTAGAGAGTGTGTGTGTGCGTGTGTCTGGGACTTAGAGATTGTGTGGGTATGTGTGTGTCTGGGAGTTAGACAGTGTGTGTGTGTGTGTGTCTGGGAGATAGAGAGAGTGTGTGTGTGTGTGTGTGTGTGTTTGGCTGGGAGTTAGAGAGTTTGTGTGTGTGTCTGGGAGTTAGATTGTGTCTGTGTGTGTCTGGGAATTAGACAGTGTGTGTGTGTGTGTGTGTGTGGGATTTAGAGTGTGTGTGGTAGTGTGTGTGTGTGTGTGTGTGTGTGTGTGTGTGTGTGTGTGTGTGTCTGAGAGTTAGAGAATGTGTGTGTGCGTGTGTCTGGGAGTTACAGAGAGTGTCCATGAGAAAATGTGTGTGTGTGCCTGGGAGTCAGAAAGAGAGCGTGTGTGTGTGTGTCTGGGAGTTTGAGAGTGTGTGTTTCTGGGAGAAAGACTGTGTGTGTGTGTGTGTATTTCGGGGAGTTAGAAAGAGTGTGTTTGTGTGTGTGTGTGTGTGTGTGTGTGTGTGTGTATCTGGGAGTTAGAGAGTGTGTGTGTGTGTGTGTCCGGGAGTTAGAGAGTGTATTTCTGGGAGTTAGAGAGTGTGTGTGTGTGTGTGTGTGTGTGTCTGGGAGTTAGAGAGAGTGTGTGTGTGTGTGTGTCCGGGAGTTAGAGAGTGTGTGTGTATGTATCTTGGAATTAGAGTGTGTGTGAGTGTGTGTGTGTCTGCGATTAAGAGGGAGTGTGTGTGTGTGTCTGGGATTTAGAGTGTGTGTGATTATGATTGTGTGTGTGTGTGTGTGTGTGTGTTTTTGTGTGTGTGCCTGAGAGTTAGAGAGTGTGTGTGTGCGTGTGTCTGGGAGTTACAGAGAGTGTGTGTGTGAGTGTGTGTGTGAGTGCCTGGGAGTTAGAAAGAGAGAGTGTGTGTGTGTGTCTGGGAGTTGGAGATTGTGTGTTTCTGGGAGTAAGACTGTGTGTGTGTGTGTGTGTTCCTGGGAGTTAGAGTGCGGGTGTGTGTGTGTGTGGGAGTTAGAGAGTGTGTGTGTGTGTCTGGGAGTTAGAGTGTGTGTCTGTGTATGTGTGTTTGTGTCTGGAAGTTACAGAGAGTGTGTGTGTGTGTGTCTGGGAGTTACAGAGAGTGTGTGTGTGTGTGTCTGGGAGTTAGAGTGTGTGTGTGTGTATGTGTGTGTGTGTCTGGGAGTTACAGAGAGCGTGTGTGTGTGTGTCTGGGAGTTACAGAGAGTGTGTGTGTGTGTGTCTGGGAGTTAGAGAGAGTGTGTGTGTGTGTGTGTGTCTGGGAATAAGTGAGGGTGTGTGTGTGTGGCTGGGAGTTAGAGAGTGTGTTTGTGGGTGTGTTTGTGTGTCTGGGAATAAGAGAGTGCGTGTGTGTGTGCGTCTGGGAGATAGAGTGTGTGTGTGTGTGTGTCTCGGAGTTACAGAGAATTTGTGTGTGTGTGTGTGTGTGTGTGTCTGGGTGTTAGAGAGTGTGTGTGTATGTATCTTGGAATTAGAGTGTGTGTGAGTGTGGGTGTGTCTGCGATTTTGAGGGAGTGTGTGTGTGTGTGTGTGTCTGGGAGTTAGAGAAAGTGTGTGTATGTGTGTCTGGGAGTTAGAGAGTGGGTGTGTGTGTGTCTGGGAGTTAGAGAGTGTGTGTGAGTGTGTGTGTGTGTGTGGGAGTTAGAGAGTGTGTGTGAGTGTGTGTGTGTGTCTGGGAGTTAGAGTATGTGTGTGTGTGTGTGAGTGTCTGGGAGTTACCGAGAGTGTGTGTTTATGTGTGTGTCTGGGAGTTAGAGAGCGAATGTGTTTGTGTGTGTGTGTCTGGGAGTTAGACAGTGTGGTGTATGTAAATTGGAATTAGAGTGTGTGTGTGTGAGTGTGTGTGTGTCTGCGATTTAGAGGGAGTGTGTGGGTGTGTGTGTGTGTGTGTGTGTCTGGGAGTTAGAGAGACTGTGTGAGTATGAGTGTGTGTGTGTGTGTGTGTGATTCTGGGAGTTAGAGAGAAGTGTTTGTGTGTCTTGGAGTTAGAGAGTGTATGTGTGTGTCTGGAAGTAAGAGTTTGTGTGTGTGTGTGTGGGAATTAGAGAGTGTTTGTTTGTGTGTTTGTGTGTCTGGGAGTTAGAGAGTGTGTGTGTGTCTGTGTTTGTCTGGGAGTTAGAGAGTGTCTGTGTTTGTGTCTGGGAGGTAGAGAGTGTTTGTGTGTTTGTGTGTGTCTGGGAGTAAGAGAGTGTGTGTGTGTGTGGCTGGGAGTTAGAGAGTGTGTTTGTGGGTGTGTTTGTGTGTCTGGGAATAAGAGAGTGCGTGTGTGTGTGCGTCTGGGAGTTAGAGAGTGTGTGTGTGTGTGTGTCTGGGAGTTAGAGAGTGTGTGTGTGTGTTTGTGTGTGTCTGGAAGTTAGAGAGTGTGTCTGTGTGTGTGTTTCGGAGTAAGAGACTGTCTGTTTGTGTGGCTGGGAGTTAGAGTGTGTGTGTGTGTCTGGAAATTAGAGTGAGTGTGTGTGTGTGTGTGTGTGTGTGTGTGTGTGTGTGTTTGTGTGTGTGTGTCTGGTAGTTAGAGAGTGTTTGTGAGTGTGTGTCTGTGTGTGTCTGGGAGTTAGAAAGTGGGTGTGTGTGTGTCTGGGAGTTAAAGAGTGTGTGTGTGTGTGTGGGAGTTAGAGAGTCTGTGTGAGTGTGTGTGTGTGTCTGGGCGTTAGAGTGTGTGTGTGTGTGTGTGTCTGGGAGTTACAGAGAGTATGTGTGTGTGAGTGTCTGGGAGTTAGAGAGAGAATGTGTGTCTGTGTGTGTGTCTGGGAGTTAGAGAGTGTGTGTGTAAGTATCTTGGAATTAGAGTGTGTGTGAGTGTGTGTGTGTCTGCGTGTGTCTGTGAGTTAGAGAGTGTTTGTTTGTGTTTTTGTGTGTCTGGGAGTAAGATAGTGTGTGTTTGTGTGTGTGTGTGTGTGTTTGTCTGGGGGTTAGTGTGCGTCTGGGTGTTAGAGAGTGTGTGTGTGTGTGTGGCTGGGAGTTAGAGTTTGTGTGTGTATGTATCTTGGAATTAGAGTGTGTGTGAGTGTGTGTGTGTCTGCGATTTAGAGGGAGTGTGTGTGAGTGTGTGTGTGTGTTTCAGGGAGTTAGAGAGTGGGTATGTGTGTGTCTTGGAGTTAGAGAGTGTGTATGAGTGTGTGTGTGTGTGTGTCTGGGAGTTAGAGAGAGTGTGTGTGTGTGTGTCTTGGAGTTAGAGAGTGTGTATGAGTGTGTGCGTGTTTGTCTGGGAGTAAGAGAGTGTGTTTGTCTGGGAATTAGAGAATTTTTGTTTGTGTGTTTGTGTGTCTGGGAGTTAGAGAGTGTGTGTGTGTGTATGTTTGTCTTGGAGTTAGAGATTGTCTGTGTGTGTGTCTGGGAGGTAGAGAGTGTGTGTGAGTGTGTGTGTGTCAGGGAAGAAGAGAGTGCATGTGTGTGTGCGTCTGGGAGTTAGAGTGTGTGTGTGTGTGTTTGTGTGTGTCTGGGAGTTAGAGTGTGCGTGTGTGTAACTGGGAGTTAGAGAGCTTGTGTGTGTGTCTGGGAGTTAGAATGAGTCTGTGTGTGTCTGGGAGTTAGAGAGTGTGTGTGTGTGCGTCTGAGATTTAGAGTGTGTGTGATTGTGTGTGTGTGTGTGTGTGTGCGTGTGTGTTTGTGTGTGTGGCTGGGAGTTATAGAGTGTGTGTGTGCGTGTGTCTGGGAATTACAGAGAGTGTGTGTGTGTGTGTCTGGGAGTTAGAGAGTGTGTGTGTATGTATCTTGGAATTAGAGTATGTGTGAGTGTGTGTGTGTCTGCGATTAAGAGGGAGGGTGTGTGTGTGTGTGTGTGTGTGGGAGTTAGAGACAGTGTGTGTGTGTGTGTGTGTGTCTGGGAGTTAGAGTATGTCTGTGTGTGTGTGAGTGTCTGGGAGTTACCGAGAGAGTGTGTTTATGTGTGTGTCTGGGAGTTAGAGAGCGAATGTGTTTGTGTGTGTGTGTCTGGGAGTTAGACAGTGTGGTGTATGTAAATTGGAATTAGAGTGTGTGTGTGTGAGTGTGTGTGTGTCTGCGATTTAGAGGGAGTGTGTGTGTGTGTGTGTGTGTGTGTGTCTGGGAGTTAGAGAAACTGTGTGAGTATGAGTGTGTGTGTGTGTGATTCTGGGAGTTAGAGAGAAGTGTTTGTGTGTCTTGGAGTTAGAGAGTGTATGTGTGTGTCTGGGAGTAAGAGTTTGTGTGTGTGTGTGTGGGAATTAGAGAGTGTTTGTTTGTGTTTTTGTGTGTCTGGGAGTTAGAGAGTGTGTGTGTGTCTGTGTTTGTCTGGGAGTTAGACAGTGTCTGTGTTTGTGTCTGGAAGGTAGAGAGTGTTTGTGTGTTTGTGTGTGTCTGGGAGTAAGAGAGTGTGTGTGTGTGTGGCTGGGAGTTAGAGAGTGTGTTTGTGGGTGTGTTTGTGTGTCTGCGAATAAGAGAGTGCGTGTGTGTGTGCATCTGGGAGTTAGAGAGTGTGTGTGTGTGTGTGTCTGGGAGTTAGAGAGTGTGTGTGTGTGTATGTTTGTCTGGGAGTTAGAGATTGTCTTTGTGTGTGTCTGGGAGGTAGAGAGTGTTTGTGTGTGTGTGTGTCTGGGAGTTAGAGAGTGTTTGTGTGAGGGTGTGTGTGTCAGGGAAGAAGAGAGTGCATGTGTGTGCGTCTGGGAGTTAGAGAGTGTGTGTGTGTGTTTGTGTGTGTCTGGAAGTTAGAGAGTGTGTCTGTGTGTGTGCTTCGGAGTAAGAGACTGTCTGTTTGTGTGGCTGGGAGTTAGAGTGTGTGTGTGTGTCTGGAAGTTAGAGTGTGTGTGTGTGTGTGTGTGTGTGTGTTTGTGTGTGTGTGTCTGGTAGTTAGAGAGTGTTTGTGAGTGTGTGTGTGTGTGTGTCTGGGAGTTAGAAAGTGGCTGTGTGTGTGTGTGGGAGTTAGAGAGTGTGTGTGAGTGTGTGTGTGTGTCTGGGAGTTACAGAGAGTATGTGTGTGTGAGTGTCTGGGAGTTAGAGAGAGAATGTGTGTCTGTGTGTGTGTCTGGGAGTTAGAGAGTGTGTGTGTATGTATCTTGGAATTAGAGTGTGTGTGAGTGTGTGTGTGTCTGCGATTTAGAGGGAGTGTGTGTGTGTGTGTGTGTGTGTGTGTGTGTGTCTGGGAGTTAGGGAGATTGTGTGTGTGTGTCTTGGAGTTAGAGAGTGTGTATGAGTGTGTGTGTGTGTGTGTCTGGGAATAAGAGAGTCTGTGTGTCTGGGAGTTAGAGAGTGTGTGTGCGTGTGTCTGTGAGTTACAGAGTGTTTGTTTGTGTTTTTGTGTGTCTGGGAGTAAGAGAGTGTGTGTTTGTGTGTGTGTGTGTGTGTTTGTCTGGGAGTTAGAGAGTGTCTGTGTGTGGGTGTCTGGGAGGTAGAGAGTTTTTATGTGTGTGTGTGTGTCTGGGAGTTAGAGAGTGTGTGTGTGTGTGTCTGGGAGTTAGAGAGTGTGTGTGTGAGTGTGTGTGTGTTTGGAAACAAGAGAGTGCGTGTGTGTGTGCGTCTGGGTGTTAGAGAGTGTGTGTGTGTGTGTGGCTGGGAGTTAGAGTTTGTGTGTGTATGTATCTTGGAATTAGAGTGTGTGTGAGTGTGTGTGTGTCTGCGATTTAGAGGGAGTGTGTGTGTGTGTGTGTGTGTGTTTCAGGGAGTTAGAGAGTGGGTGTGTGTGTGTCTTGGAGTTAGAGAGTGTGTATGAGCGTGTGTATGTGTGTGTGTGTGTGTGTGTCTGGGAGTTAGAGAGAGTGTGTGTTTGTGTGTGTCTTGGAGTTAGAGAGTGTGTATGAGTGTGTGTGTGTTTGTCTGGGAGTAAGAGAGTGGTGTGTCTGGGAGTAAGAGAGTTTTTGTTTGTGTGTTTGTGTGTCTGGGAGTTAGAGAGTGTGTGTGTGTGTGTGTGTGTCTGGGAGTTAGAGAGTGTTTGTGTGAGGGTGTGTGTGTCAGGGAAGAAGAGTGTGCATGTGTGTGTGCGTCTGGGAGTTAGAGAGTGTGTGTGTGTGTTTGTGCGTGTCTGGGAGTTAGAGTGTGCATGTGTGTAACTGGGAGTTAGAGAGTTTGTTTCTGGGAGTTAGAATGAGTCTGTGTGTGCCTGGGAGTTAGAGAGTGTGTGTGTGCGTCTGAGGTTTAGAGTGTGTGTGATTGTGTGTGTGTGTGTGTGTGTGTGTGTGTGCGTGTTTGTGTGTGGGTCTGGGAGTTATAGAGTGTGTGTGTGCGTGTGTCTGGGAATTACAGAGAGTGTGTGTGTGTGTGTGTCTGGGAGTTAGAGATAGAATGTGTTTGTGTGTGTGTGTCTAGTAGTTAGAGAGTGTGTGTGTATGTATCTTGGAATTAGAGTATGTGTGAGTGTGTGTGTGTCTGCGATTATGAGGGAGGGTGTGTGTGTGTGTGTGTGTGTCTGGGAGTTAGAGACAGTGTGTGTGTGTGTTTGTGTGTGTCTTGGAGTTAGAGAGTGTGTATGAGTGTGTGTGTGTATCTGGGAGTAAGAGAGTGTGTGTGTCTGGGAGTTAGAGAGTGTTTGTTTGTGTTTTTGTGTGTCTGGGAGTTAGAGAGTGTGTGTGTGTGTGTCTGGGAGGTAGAGAGTGTTTGTGTGTGTGCATTTGTCTGGGAGTTAGAGAGTGTGTGTGTGTGTTTGTGTGTGTCTGGGAATAAGAGAGTCTGTGTGTGTGTGCGTTTGAGAGTTAGACAGTGTGTGGTTGTGTGTGTCTGGGAGTTAGAGAGTGTGTGTGTGTGTTTGTGTGTTCTGGGAGTTAGAGTGTGTGCGTGTGTGTGTTTGTGTGTGTCTGGGAGTTAGAGAGAGAGTGTGCGTGTGTGTGTGTCTAGGAGTTAGAGAGTGGGTGTGTGTGTGTCTGGGAGTTAGAGAGTGTGTGTGTGTGTCTGGGAGTTAGAGTGTGTGTGTGTGTGTGTGTGTGTGTGTGTCTGGGAGTTACAGAGAGTGTTTGTGTGTGTGTGTCTGGGAGTTAGAGAGTGTGTGTGTATGTATCTTGGAATTAGAGTGTGTGTGAGTGTGTGTGTGTCCGCGATTAAGAGGGAATGTGTGTGTGTGTGTGTGTGTGTGTGTGTGTGTCTGGGAATAAGAGAGTGCGTGCGTGTGCGCGTCTGCGAGTGAGTGTGTGTGTGTGTGTGTGTGTGTGTCTGGGAGTTAGAGAGTGTGTGTGTGTGTGTTTGTGTGTGTGTCTGGGATTTAGAGTGTGTGTGATTATGTGTGTGTTTGTGTGTGTGTGTGTGTGTGTTTTTGTGTGTGTGTCTGAGAGTTAGAGAGTGTGTGTGTGTGTCTGGGAGTTGGAGATTGTGTGTTTCTGGGAGTAAGACTGTGTGTGTGTGTGTGTGTGTGTGTTCCTGGGAGTGAGAGTGTGGGTGTGTGTGTGTCTGGGAGTTAGAGAGTTTGTGTGTGTGTCTGGGATTTAGAATGAGTCTGTGTGTGTCTGGGAGTTAAAGACTGTGTGTGTGTGTGTCTGGGAGTTTGAGAGTGTGTGTGTGAGTGTGTGTGTGTGTCAGGGAATAAGAGAGTGCGTGTGTGTGTGCGTCTGGGAGTTAGAGTGTGTTTGTGTGTGTGTCTGGGAGTTAGAGAGTGTGTTTGTGTGTTTGTGTGTGTCTGGATGTTAGAGAGTGTGTGTTTGTGTATCTGGGAGTTAGAGAGTTTGTGTTTGTGTCTGAGAGTTAGAATGAGTCTATGTGTGTCTGGGAGTTAGAGAGTGTGTGTGTGGGTGTCTCGGATTTAGAGTGTGTGTGATTGTGTGTGTGTGTGTGTGTGTTTGTGTGTGTGTCTGGGAGTTAGAGAGTGTGTGTGTGCGTGTGTCTGGGAGTTAGAGAATGTGTGTGTGTGTGTGTCTGGGAGTTAGAGAGTGTGTGTGTGTGTGTCTGGGAGTTAGAGAGTGTGTGTGTGCGTGTGTGTGGGAGTTAGAGAGTGTGTGTGTGTGTGTGTGTGTTTCCGGGAGTTAGAGTATGTGTGTGTGTGTGTGAGTGTCTGGGAGTTACCGAGAGTGTGTGTTTATGTGTGTGTCTGGGAGTTAGAGAGCGAATGTGTTTGTGTGTGTGTGTCTGGGAGTTAGACAGTGTGGTGTATGTAAATTGGAATTAGAGTGTGCGTGAGTGTGTGTGTGTCTGCGATTTAGAGGGAGTGTGTGTGTGTCTGGGAGTTAGAGAGACTGTGTGTGTGTGAGTGTGTGTGTGTGTGATTCTGGGAGTTAGAGAGTGGGTGTTTGTGTGTCTTGCAGTTAGAGAGTGTGCGTGTGTGTCTGGGAGTAAGAGAGTGTGTGTGTGTGTCTGGGAATTAGAGAGTTTGTTTGTGTGTTTGTGTGTCTGGGAGTTAGAGAGTTTGTGTGTGTCTGTGTTTGTCTGGTACTTAGAGAGTGTCTGTGTTTGTGTCAGGGAGGTAGAGAGTGTTTGTGTGTTTGTGTGTGTCTGGGAGTAAGAGAGTGTGTGTATGTGTGTCTGGGAGGAAGAGAGTGTTTGTGTGTGTGCATGTGTCTGGGAGTTAGAGAGTGTGTGTGTGTGTTTGTGTGTGTCTGGGAATAAGTGAGTGTGTGTGTGTGTGGCTGGGAGTTAGAGAGTGTGTTTGTGGGTGTGTTTGTGTGTCTGGGAATAAGAGAGTGCGTGTGTGTGTGCGTCTGGGAGTAAGAGTGTGTGTGTGTGTGTCTGGAAATTAGAGAGTGTTTGTTTGTGTGTTTGTGTGTCTGGGAGTTAGAGAGTGTGTGTGGGTCTGTGTTTGTCTGGGAGTTAGAGAGTGTCTGTGTTTGTGTCTGGGAGGTCGAGAGTGTTTGTGTGTTTGTGTGTGTCTGGGAGTTAGAGAGTGTTTGTGTGTGTGTGTCTGGGAGTTAGAGAGTGTTTGTGTGTGTGTGTCTGGGAGTACGAGAGTGTGTTTGTGGGTGTGTTTGTGTGTCTGGGAATAAGACAGTGCGTGTGTGTGTGTGTCTGGAAGTTAGAGAGTGTGTGTGTGTGTGTGTTTCGGAGTTAGAGACTGTCAGTTTGTGTGGCAGGGAGTTAGAGTGTGTGTGTGTGTTTGTGTGTGTCTGGAAGTTAGAGTGTGTGTGAGTGTGTGTGTTTGTGTGTGTGTGTCTGGGAGATAGAGAGTGTTTGTGAGTGTGTGTGTGTGTGTGTCTGGGAGTTAGAAAGTGGGTGTGTGTGTGTCTGGGAGTTAGAGAGTGTGTGCGTGTGTGGCTGGGAGTTAGAAAGTGTGTTTGTGGGTGTGTTTGTGTGTCTGGGAATAAGAGAGTGCGTGTGTGTGTGCGTCTGGGAGTTAGAGAGTGTGTGTGTGTGTGTGTCTGGGAGTTAGAGAGTGTGTGTGTGTGTTTGTGTGTGTCTGGAAGTTAGAGAGAGTGTGTGTGTGTGTGTGTGTGTGTTTCGGAGTTAGAGACTGTCAGTTTGTGTGGCTGGGAGTTAGAGTGTGTGTGTGTGTTTGTGTGTGTGTGTCTGGGAGTTACAGAGAGTGTTTGTGTGTGTGTGTCTGGGAGTTAGAGAGTGTGTGTGTATGTATCTTGGAATTAGAGTGTGTGTGAGTGTGTGTGTGTCCGCGATTAAGAGGGAATGTGTGTGTGTGTGTGTGTGTGTGTGTGTGTGTGTCTGGGAATAAGAGAGTGCGTGCGTGTGTGCGTCTGGAAGTGAGTGTGTGTGTGTGTGTGTGTGTGTCTGGGAGTTAGAGAGTGTGTGTGTGTTTGTGTGTGTCTGGGAGTTGGAGAGTGTGTGTGTGTATCTGGGAGTTAGAGAGTTTGTGTGTGTGTCTGGGAGTTTGAATGAGTCGGTGAATGCCTGGGAGTTAGAGTGTGTGTGTGTGTGTGTGTGTGTGTGTGTGTGTGTGTGGGATTTAGAGTGTGTGTGATTATGTGTGTGTTTGTGTGTGTGTGTGTGTGTGTTTTTGTGTGTGTGTCTGAGAGTTAGAGAGTGTGTGTGTGTGTCTGGGAGTTGGAGATTGTGTGTTTCTGGGAGTAAGACTGTGTGTGTGTGTGTGTGTGTGTTCCTGGGAGTGAGAGTGTGGGTGTGTGTGTGTCTGGGAGTTAGAGAGTTTGTGTGTGTGTCTGGGATTTAGAATGAGTCTGTGTGTGTCTGGGAGTTAAAGACTGTGTGTGTGTGTGTCTGGGAGTTTGAGAGTGTGTGTGTGAGTGTGTGTGTGTGTCAGGGAATAAGAGAGTGCGTGTGTGTGTGCGTCTGGGAGTTAGAGTGTGTTTGTGTGTGTGTCTGGGAGTTAGAGAGTGTGTTTGTGTGTTTGTGTGTGTCTGGGAGTTAGAGAGTGTGTGTTTGTGTATCTGGGAGTTAGAGAGTTTGTGTTTGTGTCTGAGAGTTAGAATGAGTCTATGTGTGTCTGGGAGTTAGAGAGTGTGTGTGTGGGTGTCTCGGATTTAGAGTGTGTGTGATTGTGTGTGTGTGTGTGTGTGTTTGTGTGTGTGTCTGGGAGTTAGAGAGTGTGTGTGTGCGTGTGTCTGGGAGTTAGAGAATGTGTGTGTGTGTGTGTCTGGGAGTTAGAGAGTGGGTGTGTGTGTGTCTGGGAGTTAGAGAGTGTGTGTGTGCGTGTGTGTGGGAGTTAGAGAGTGTGTGTGTGTGTGTGTGTGTGTTTCTGGGAGTTAGAGTATGTGTGTGTGTGTGTGAGTGTCTGGGAGTTACCGAGAGTGTGTGTTTATGTGTGTGTCTGGGAGTTAGAGAGCGAATGTGTTTGTGTGTGTGTGTCTGGGAGTTAGACAGTGTGGTGTATGTAAAATGGAATTAGAGTGTGCGTGAGTGTGTGTGTGTCTGCGATTTAGAGGGAGTGTGTGTGTGTCTGGGAGTTAGAGAGACTGTGTGTGTGTGAGTGTGTGTGTGTGTGATTCTGGGAGTTAGAGAGTGGGTGTTTGTGTGTCTTGCAGTTAGAGAGTGTGCGTGTGTGTCTGGGAGTAAGAGAGTGTGTGTGTGTGTCTGGGAATTAGAGAGTGTGTGTGTGTGTTTGTGTGTGTCTGGAAGTTAGAGAGTGTGTGTGTGTGTGTGTGTGTGTTTCGGAGTTAGAGACTGTCAGTTTGTGTGGCTGGGAGTTAGAGTGTGTGTGTGTGTTTGTGTGTGTCTGGAAGTTAGAGTGTGTGTGAGTGTGTGTGTTTGTGTGTGTGTGTCTGGGAGATAGAGAGTGTTTGTGTGTGTGTGTGTGTGTGTGTGTCTGGGAGTTAGAAAGTGGGTGTGTGTGTGTCTGGGAGTTAGAGAGTGTGTGTGTGTGTGGCTGGGAGTTAGAAAGTGTGTTTGTGGGTGTGTTTGTGTGTCTGGGAATAAGAGAGTGCGTGTGTGTGTGCGTCTGGGAGTTAGAGAGTGTGTGTGTGTGTGTGTCTGGGAGTTAGAGAGTGTGTGTGTGTGTTTGTGTGTGTCTGGAAGTTAGAGAGTGTGTGTGTGTGTGTGTGTGTGTTTCGGAGTTAGAGACTGTCAGTTTGTGTGGCTGGGAGTTAGAGTGTGTGTGTGTGTTTGTGTGTGTCTGGAAGTTAGAGTGTGTCTGTGTGTGTGTGTTTGTGTGTGTGTGTCTGGGAGATAGAGAGTGTTTGTGAGTGTGTGTGTGTGTGTCTGGGAGTTAGAAAGTGGGTGTGTGTGTGTCTGGGAGTTAGAGAGTGTGTGTGTGTGTGTGGGAGTTAGAGAGTGTGTGTGAGTGTGTGTCTGGGAGTTAGAGTGTGTGTGAGTGTGTGTGTGTGTGTGTGTGTCTGGGAGTTACAGAGAGTATGTGTGTGTGAGTGTCTGGGAGTTAGAGAGAGAATGTGTGTGTGTGTGTGTGTGTCTGGGAGTTAGAGAGTGTGTGTGTATGTATCTTGGAATTAGAGTGTGTGTGAGTGTGTGTGTGTCTGCGATTTAGAGGGAGTGTGTTTGTGTGTCTTGGAGTTAGAGAGTGTGTGTGTGTGTCTGGGAGTAAGAGAGTGTGTGTGTGTGTCTGGAATTAGAGAGTGTTTGAGCGTTTGTGTGTCTGGGAGTTAGAGACTGTGTGTGTGTCTGTGTTTGTCTTGGAGTTAGAGATTGTCTATGTTTGTGTCTGGGAGGTAGAGAGTGTTGGTGTGTTTGTGTGTGTCTGGGAGTAAGAGAGTGTGTGTGTGTGTGTCTGGGAGATAGAGAGTGTTTGTGTGTGTGCATGTGTCTGGGAGTTAGAGAGTGTGTGTGTGTGTTTGTGTGTGTCTGGGAATACGTGAGTGTGTGTGTGTGTGGCTGGGAGTTAGAGAGTGTGTTTGTGGGTGTGTTTGTGTGTCTGGGAATAAGAGAGTGCGTGTGTGTGTGCGTCTGGGAGATAGAGCGTGCGTGTGTGTGTGTGTGTCTCGGAGTTACAGAGAATTTGTGTGTGTGTGTGTGTGTGTGTGTCTGGGTGTTAGAGAGTGTGTGTGTATGTACCTTGGAATTAGAGTGTGTGTGAGTGTGGGTGTGTCTGCGATTTTGAGGGAGTGTGTGTGTGTGTGTGTGTCTGGGAGTTAGAGAAAGTGTGTGTATGTGTGTCTGGGAGTTAGAGAGTGGGTGTGTGTGTGTCTGGGAGTTAGAGAGTGTGTGTGTGTGTGTGTGTGTGGGAGTTAGAGAGTGTGTGTGAGTGTGTGTGTGTGTCTGGGAGTTGGAGTATGTGTGTGTGTGTGTGAGTGTCTGGGAGTTACCGAGAGTGTGTGTTTATGTGTGTGTCTGGGAGTTAGAGAGCGAATGTGTTTGTGTGTGTGTGTCTGGGAGTTAGACAGTGTGGTGTATGTAAATTGGAATTAGAGTGTGTGTGTGTGAGTGTGTGTGTGTCTGCGATTTAGAGGGAGTGTGTGGGTGTGTGTGTGTGTGTGTCTGGGAGTTAGAGAGACTGTGTGAGTATGAGTGTGTGTGTGTGTGATTCTGGGAGTTAGAGAGAAGTGTTTGTGTGTCTTGGAGTTAGAGAGTGTATGTGTGTGTCTGGGAGTAAGAGTTTGTGTGTGTGTGTGTGGGAATTAGAGAGTGTTTGTTTGTGTGTTTGTGTGTCTGGGAGTTAGAGAGTGTGTGTGTGTCTGTGTTTGTCTGGGAGTTAGAGAGGGTCTGTGTTTGTGTCTGGGAGGTAGAGAGTGTTTGTGTGTTTGTGTGTGTCTGGGAGTAAGAGAGTGTGTGTGTGTGTGGCTGGGAGTTAGAAAGTGGGTGTGTGTGTGTCTGGGAGTTAAAGAGTGTGTGTGTGTGTGTGGGAGTTAGAGAGTGTGTGTGAGTGTGTGTGTGTGTCTGGGCGTTAGAGTGTGTGTGTGTGTGTGTCTGGGAGTTACAGAGAGTATGTGTGTGTGAGTGTCTGGGAGTTAGAGAGAGAATGTGTGTGTGTGTGTGTGTCTGGGAGTTAGAGAGTGTGTGTGTATGTATCTTGGAATTAGAGTGTGTGTGAGTGTGTGTGGGTCTGCGATTTAGAGGGAGTGTGTGTGTGTGTGTGTGTGTGTGTGTGTGTCTGGGAGTTAGGGAGAGTGTGTGTGTGTGTCTTGGAGTTAGAGAGTGTGTATGAGTGTGTGTGTGTGTGTCTGGGAATAAGAGAGTCTGTGTGTCTGGGAGTTAGAGAGTGTGTGTGCGTGTGTCTGTGAGTTAGAGAGTGTTTGTTTGTGTTTTTGTGTGTCTGGGAGTAATAGAGTGTGTGTTTGTGTGTGTGTGTGTGTGTGTGTTTGTCTGGGAGTTAGAGAGTGTCTGTGTGTGTGTCTGGGAGGTAGAGAGTTTTTATGTGTGTGTGTGTGTCTGGGAGTTAGAGAGTGTGTGTGTGTGCGTCTGGGAGTTAGAGAGTGCGTGTGTGAGTGTGTGTGTGTGTTTGGGAACAAGAGAGTGCGTGTGTGTGTGTGTCTGGGTGTTAGAGAGTGTGTGTGTGTGTGTGGCTGGGAGTTAGAGTTTGTGTGTGTATGTATCTTGGAATTAGAGTGTGTGTGAGTGTGTGTGTGTCTGTGATTTAGAGGGAGTGTGTGTGTGTGTGTGTGTGTTTCAGGGAGTTAGAGAGTGGGTGTGTGTGTGTCTTGGAGTTAGAGAGTGTGTATGAGCGTGTGTGTGTGTGTGTCTGGGAGTTAGAGAGAGTGTGTGTGTGTGTGTGTCTTGGAGTTAGAGAGTGTATGAGTGTGTGTGTGTTTGTCTGGGAGTAAGAGAGTGTGTGTGGCAGGGAATTAGAGAGTTTTTGTTTGTGTGTTTGTGTGTCTGGGAGTTAGAGAGTGTGTGTGTGTGTATGTTTGTCTGGGAGTTAGAGGTTGTCTGTGTGTGTGTCTGGGAGGTAGAGAGTGTTTGTGTGTGTGTGTGTGTCTGGGAGTTAGAGAGTGTGTGTGTGAGTGTGTGTGTGTCAGGGAAGAAGAGAGTGCATGTGTGTGTGCGTCTGGGAGTTAGAGTGTGTGTGTGTGTGTCTGGGAGTTAGAGAGTGTGTGTGTGTGTTTGTGTGTGTCTGGGAGTTAGAGTGTGCGTGTGTGTAACTGGGAGTTAGAGAGTTTGTGTGTGTGTCTGGGAGTTAGAATGAGTCTGTGTGTGTCTGGGAGTTAGAGAGTGTGTGTGTGTGCGTCTGAGATTTAGAGTGTGTGTGAATGTGTGTGTGTGTGTGTGTGTGTGTGTGTGTGTGTGTGTGTGTGTGTTTGTGTGTGGGTCTGGGAGTTATAGAGTGTGTGTGCGTGTGTCTGGGAATTACAGAGAGTGTGTGTGTGTGTGTCTGGGAGTTAGAGATAGAATGTGTTTGTGTGTGTGTGTCTGGTAGTTAGAGAGTGTGTGTGTATGTATCTTGGAATTAGAGTATTTGTGAGTTTGTGTGTGTCTGCGATTAAGAGGGAGGGTGTGTGTGTGTGTGTGTGTGTCTGGGAGTTAGAGACAGTGTGTGTGTGTGTGTGTCTTGGAGTTAGAGAGTGTGTATGAGTGTGTGTGTGTGTGTATCTGGGAGTAAGACAGTTTGTGTTTCTGGGAGTTAGAGAGTGTTTGTTTGTGTGTTTGTGTGTCTGGGAGTTAGAGAGTGTGTGTGTGTTTAACTGAGAGTTAGAGAGTGTCTGTGTGTGTGCCTGGGAGGTAGAGAGTGTTTGTGTGTGTGCATGTGTCTGGGAGTTAGAGAGTGCGTGTGTGTGTTTATGTGTGTCTGGGAATAAGAGAGTGTGTGTGTGTGTGCGTCTGGGAGTTAGAGAGTGTGTGTTTGTGTGTGTCTGGGAGTTAGAGTGTGTGTGTGTGTGTGTTTGTGTGTTCTGGGAGTTAGAGAGTGTGTGTGTATGTATCTTGGAATTAGAGTATTTGTGAGTTTGTGTGTGTCTGCGATTAAGAGGGAGGGTGTGTGTGTGTGTGTGTGTGTCTGGGAGTTAGAGACAGTGTGTGTGTGTGTGTGTCTTGGAGTTAGAGAGTGTGTATGAGTGTGTGTGTGTGTGTATCTGGGAGTAAGACAGTTTGTGTTTCTGGGAGTTAGAGAGTGTTTGTTTGTGTGTTTGTGTGTCTGGGAGTTAGAGAGTGTGTGTGTGTTTAACTGAGAGTTAGAGAGTGTCTGTGTGTGTGCCTGGGAGGTAGAGAGTGTTTGTGTGTGTGCATGTGTCTGGGAGTTAGAGAGTGCGTGTGTGTGTTTGTGTGTGTCTGGGAATAAGAGAGTGTGTGTGTGTGTGCGTCTGGGAGTTAGAGAGTGTGTGTTTGTGTGTGTCTGGGAGTTAGAGTGTGTGTGTGTGTGTGTTTGTGTGTTCTGGGAGTTAGAGTGTGTGTGTGTGTGTGTGTTTGTGTGCGTCTAGGAGTTAGAAAGAGTGTGTGTGTGTGTGTGTGTGTGTGTGTGTGTGTCTAGGAGTTAGAGAGTGGGTGTGTGCGTGTCTGGGAGTTAGAGAGTGTGTGTGTGTGTCTGGGAGTTACAGAGAGTGTGTGTGTGTGTGTGTCTGGGAGTTCGAGAGAGAATGTGTTTGTGTGTGTGTGTCTGGGAGTTAGTGAGTGTGTGTGTATGTATCTTGGAATTAGAGTGTGTGTGAGTGTGTGTGTGTCCGCGATTAAGAGGGAATGTGTGTGTGTGTGTGTGTGTCTGGGAATAAGAGAGTGTGTGTGTGTGTGCGTCTGGGAGTTAGAGTGTGTGTGTGTGTGTGTGTGTCTGGGAGTTAGAGAGTGTGTGTGTGTGCTTGTGTGTGTCTGGGAGTTGGAGAGTGTGTGTGTGTATCTGGGAGCTAGAGAGTTTGTGTGTGTGTCTGGGAGTTAGAATGAGTCTGTGAATGTCTTGGAGTTAGAGTGTCTGTGTGTGTGTGTGTGTCTGGGATTTAGAGTGTGTGTGATTATGTGTGTGTGTGTGTGTGTGTGTTTTTGTGTGTGTGTCTGAGAGTTAGAGAGTGTGTGTGTGTGTGTGTCTGGGAGTTACAGAGAGTGTGTGTGTGAGTGTGTGTGTGAGTGCCTGGGAGTTAGAAAGAGAGAGTGTGTGTGTGTGACTGGGAGTTGGAGATTGTGTGTTTCTGGGAGTAAGACTGTGTGTGTGTGTGTGTGTGTGTATGTTCCTGGGAGTTAGAGTGTGGGTGTGTGTGTGTCTGGGAGTTAGAGAGTTTGTTTTTGTGTCTGGGATTTAGAATGAGTCTGTGTGTGTCTGGGAGTTAAAGACTGTGTGTGTGTGTGTCTGGGAGTTAGAGAGTGTGTGTGTGACTGTGTGTGTGTGTCAGGGAATAAGAGAGTGCGTGTGTGTGTGCGTCTGGGAAATAGAGTGTGTGTGTGTGTGTCTGGGAGTTAGAGAGTGTTTTTGTCTGACTGGGAGTTAGAGTGTGTGTGTGTGTGTGTCTGGGAGTTACAGAGAGTGTGTGTGTGTGTGTGTCTGGGAGTTCGAGAGAGAATGTGTTTGTGTGTGTGTGTCTGGGAGTTAGTGAGTGTGTGTGTATGTATCTTGGAATTAGAGTGTGTGTGAGTGTGTGTGTGTCCGCGATTAAGAGGGAATGTGTGTGTGTGTGTGTGTGTCTGGGAATAAGAGAGTGTGTGTGTGTGTGCGTCTGGGAGTTAGAGTGTGTGTGTGTGTGTGTGTGTCTGGGAGTTAGAGAGTGTGTGTGTGTGCTTGTGTGTGTCTGGGAGTTGGAGAGTGTGTGTGTGTATCTGGGAGCTAGAGAGTTTGTGTGTGTGTCTGGGAGTTAGAATGAGTCTGTGAATGTCTTGGAGTTAGAGTGTCTGTGTGTGTGTGTGTGTCTGGGATTTAGAGTGTGTGTGATTATGTGTGTGTGTGTGTGTGTGTGTTTTTGTGTGTGTGTCTGAGAGTTAGAGAGTGTGTGTGTGTGTGTGTCTGGGAGTTACAGAGAGTGTGTGTGTGAGTGTGTGTGTGAGTGCCTGGGAGTTAGAAAGAGAGAGTGTGTGTGTGTGACTGGGAGTTGGAGATTGTGTGTTTCTGGGAGTAAGACTGTGTGTGTGTGTGTGTGTGTATGTTCCTGGGAGTTAGAGTGTGGGTGTGTGTGTGTCTGGGAGTTAGAGAGTTTGTTTTTGTGTCTGGGATTTAGAATGAGTCTGTGTGTGTCTGGGAGTTAAAGACTGTGTGTGTGTGTGTCTGGGAGTTAGAGAGTGTGTGTGTGACTGTGTGTGTGTGTCAGGGAATAAGAGAGTGCGTGTGTGTGTGCGTCTGGGAGTTAGAGTGTGTGTGTGTGTGTCTGGGAGTTAGAGAGTGTGTGTGTGTGTTTGTGTGTGTCTGGGAGTTAGAGAGTGTGTGTGTGTGTGTATCTGGGAGTTAGAGAGTTTGTGTTTGTGTCTGAGAGTTAGAATGAGTCTATGTGTGTCTGGGAGTTAGAGAGTGTGTGTGTGGGTGTCTCGGATTTAGAGTGTGTGTGATTGTGTGTGTGTGTTTGTGTGTTTGTGTGTGTGTCTGGGAGTTAGAGAGTGTGTGTGTGCGTGTGTCTGTGAGTTACAGAGAGTGTGTGTGTGAGTGTGTGTGTGTGTGTTTCGGGGAGTGAGAGAGAGTGTGTGTTGTGTGTGTGTGTGTGTGTTTGTGTGTGTGCCTGGGAGTTTGAGAGACTGTGTGTGCGTGTGTGTGTCTGGGAGTTAGAGAGTGTGTGTGTGTTTCTGGGAGTTAGAGAGTGTGTTTGAGTGTGTGTGTGTCTGCGATTTAGAGGGAGTGTGTGTGTGTGTGTGTGTGTTTCTGGGAGTTAGAGAGTGGGAGTGTGTGTGTCTTGGAGTTAGAGAGTGTGTATGAGTGTGTGTGTGTGTCTGGGAGTAACAGAGTGTGTGTGTGTGAGTGTGTCTGGCAGTTAGAGAGAGAATGTGTTTGTGTGTGTGTGTCTGGGAGTTAGAGAGTGTGTGTGTATGTATCTTCGAATTAGAGTGTGTGTGAGTGTGTGTGTGTCTGCGATTTAGAGGGAGTGTGTGTGTGAGTGTGTTTCTTCGAGTTAGAGAGTGGGAGTGTGTGTGTCTTGGAGTTAGAGAGTGTGTATGAGTGTGTGTGTGTGTGTCTGGGAGTAAGAGAGTGTGTGTGTCTGGGAGTTAGAGAGTGTTTGTGTGCTTGTGTGTCTGGGAGTTAGGGAGTGTGTGTGTGTGTGTGTTTTTGTCTGGGAGTTAGAGAGTGTCTGTGTGTGTTTCTGGGAATAAGAGAGTGCGTGTGTGTGTGCGTCTGGGAGTTAGAGAGTGTTTGTGTGTGTGTCTGGGTGTTAGAGAGTGTGGGTGTGTTTGCGTCTGGGAGTTAGAGAGACATTGTGTGTGTGTGTGTGTCCGGGAGTTAGCGAGAGTGTGTTTGTGTGTGTGTTTAACTGTGTGTTAGAGAGTGTCTTTGTGTGTGTCTGGGAGGTAGAGACTTTTTGTGTGTGTGCATGTGTCTGGGAGTTAGAGAGTGTGTGTGTGTGTTTGTGTGTGTCTGGGAATAAGAGAGTGTGTATGTGTGTGGCTGGGAGTTAGAGAGTGTGTTTGTGGGTGTGTTTGTGTGTCTGGGAATAAGAGAGTGAGTGTGTGTGTGCGTCTGGGAGTTAGAGAGTGTGTGTGTGCGTGTGTCTGGGAGTTAGAGTGTGTGTGTGTGTCTCGGAGTTACAGAGAATTTATGTGTGTGTGTGTGTGTGTGTGTCTGGGAGTTACCGAGAGTGTGTGTTTATGTGTGTGTCTGGGAGTTAGAGAGCGAATGTGTTTGTGTTTGTGTGTCTGGAAATTAGACAGTGTAGTGTATGTAAATTGGAATTAGAGTGTGTGTGAGTGTGTGTGTGTCTGCGATTTAGAGGGAGTGTGTGTGTGTGTGTGTGTGTGTGTGTGTCTGGGAGTTAGGGAGAGTGTGTGTGTGTGTCTTGGAGTTAGAGAGTGTGTATGAGTGTGTGTGTGTGTGTCTGGGAATAAGAGAGTGTGTGTGTCTGGGAGTTAGAGAGTGTGTGTGCATGTGTCTGTGAGTTAGAGAGTGTTTGTTTGTGTTTTTGTGTGTCTGGGAGTAAGAGAGTGTGTGTTTGTGTGTGTGTGTGTTTGTCTGGGAGTTAGAGAGTGTCTGTGTGTGTGTCTGGGAGGTAGAGAGTTTTTATGTGTGTGTGTGTGTCTGGGAGTTAGAGAGTGTGTGTGTGTGTGTCTGGGAGTTAGAGAGTGTTTGTGAGTTTGTGTGTGTGTGTGTGTCTTGGAGTTAGAGAGTGGGCGTGTGTGTGTCTGGGAGTTCGAGAGTGTGTTTGTGATTGTGTGTGTGTGTGTCAGGGAATAAGAGAGTGCGTGTGTGTGTGCGTCTGGGAGTTAGAGTGTGTGTGTGTGTGTGTCTGGGAGTTAGAGAGTGTGTGTGTGTGTTTGTGTGTGTCTGGGAGTTAGAGAGTGTGTGTGTGTGTATCTGGGAGTTAGAGAGTTTGTGTTTGTGTCTGAGAGTTAGATTGAGTCTTTGTGTGTCTGGGAGTTAGAGAGTGTGTGTGTGGGTGTCTCGGATTTAGAGTGTGTGTGATTGTGTGTGTGTGTGTGTGTGTGTTTGTGTGTGTGTCTGGGAGTTAGAGAGTGTGTGTGTGCGTGTGTCTGTGAGTTACAGAGAGTGTGTGTGTGAGTGTGTGTGTGTGTGCCTGGGAGTTAGAAAGAGAGAGTGTGTGTGTGTGTCTGGGAGTTTGAGATTGTGTGTTTCTGGGACTAAGACTGTGTGTGTGTGTGTGTGTGTGTTTCGGGGAATAAGAGAGAGTGTGTTTGTGTGTGTGTGTTTGTGTGTGTCTGGGCGTTAGAGAGTGTGTGTGTGTGTGTCCAGGAGTTAGAGAGTGTGTGTCTGGGAGTTAGAGAGTGTGTGTGTGTGTGTGTGTGTCTGGGAGTTAGAGAGTGTCTGTGTGTGTGTGTTTGTGTGTGTGTCTGGGAGTTAGAGAGAGTGTGTATGTGCGTGTATGTCTGGGAGTTAGAGAGTGGGTGTGTGTGTGTCTGGGAGTTAGAGAGTGTGTGTGTCTGACTGGGAGTTAGAGTGTGTGTGTGTGTGTGTGTGTCTGGGAGTTACAGAGAGTTTGTGTGTGTGTGTGTCTGGGAGTAAGAGAGAGAATGTGTTTGTGTGTGTGTGTGTGTGGGAGTTAGAGAGTGTGTGTGTATGTATCTTTGAATTAGAGTGTGTGTGAGTGTGTGTGTGTCTGCGATTTAGAGGGAGTGTGTGTGTGTGTGTGTGTGTGTGTGTGTGTCTGGGAGTTAGAGAGAGTGTGTGTGTGCCTGGGAGGTAGAGAATGTTAGTGTGTGTGCGTGAGTCTGGGAGTTAGAGAATGTGTGTGTGTGTGTGTCTGGGTGTTAGAGAGTGTGTTTGTGAGTGTGTGTGTGTGCCTGGGAATAAGAGAGTTCATGTGTGTGTGCGTCTGGGATTTAGAGAGTGTGTGTGTGTGTGTGTGTCTGGGAGTTAGATAATGTGTCTGTGTGTTTGTGTGTGTCTGGGATTTAGAGAGTGTGTGTGTGTGTCTGGGAGTTAGAGAGTGTGTGTGTGTGTTTGTGTGTGTCTGGGAGTTAGAGTGTGTGTGTGTGTGTGTTTGTGTGTGTCTGGGAGTTAGAGAGAGAGTGTGTGTGTGTGTGCGTCTGGGAGTTAGAGAGTGTTTGTGAGTTTGTGTGTGTGTGTGTCTTGGAGTTAGAGAGTGGGTGTGTGTGTGTCTGGGAGTTAGAGAGTGTGTGTGTGTGTGTGTCAGGGAATAAGAGAGTGTGTGTGTGTGTTTGTGTTTGTCTGGGAGTTAGAGAGTGTGTGTGTGTGTATCTGGGAGTTAGAGAGTTTGTGTTTGTGTCTGAGAGTTAGAATGAGTCTGTGTGTGTCTGGGAGTTAGAGAGTGTGTGTGTGGGTGTCTCGGATTTAGAGTGTGTGTGATTGTGTGTGTGTGTGTGTGTGTGTTTGTGTGTGTGTCTGGGAGTTAGAGAGTGTGTGTGTGCGTGTGTCTGTGAGTTACAGAGAGTGTGTGTGTGAGTGTGTGTGTGTGTGCCTGGGAGTTAGAAAGAGAGAGTGTGTGTGTGTGTCTGTGAGTTTGAGATTGTGTGTTTCTGGGACTAAGACTGTGTGTGTGTGTGTGTGTGTTTCGGGGAATAAGGGAGAGTGTGTTTGTGTGTGTGTGTGTGTTTGTGTGTGTGTCTGGGCGTTAGAGAGTGTGTGTGTGTGTGTCCAGGAGTTAGAGAGTGTGTGTGTGTGTTTGTGTGTGTCTGGGAGTTAGAGTGTGCGTGTGTGTAAATGGGAGTTAGAGAGTTTGTGTGTGTGTCTGGGAGTTAGAATGAGTCTGTGTGTGTCTGGGAGTTAGAGAGTGTGTGTGTGTGCGTCTGAGATTTAGAGTGTGTGTGATTGTGTGTGTGTGTGCGTGTGTGTGTGTGTGTGTGTTTGTGTGTGGGTCTGGGTTTTATAGAGTTTGTGTGTGTGCGTGTGTCTGGGAATTACAGAGAGTGTGTGTGTGTGTGTGTCTGGGAGTTAGAGATAGAATGTGTTTGTGTGTGTGTGTCTGGAAGTTAGAGAGTGTGTGTGTATGTATATTGGAATTAGAGTATGTGTGAGTGTGTGTGTGTCTGCGATTAAGAGGGAGGGTGTGTGTGTGTGTGTGTGTGTCTGGGAGTTAGAGACAGTGTGTGTGTGTGTGTGTGTCTTGGAGTTAGAGAGTGTGTATGAGTGTGTGTGTGTGTGTACCTGGGAGTAAGAGAGTGTGTATGTCTGGGAGTTAGAGAGTGTTTGTTTGTGTGTTTGTGTGTCTGGGAGTTAGAGAGTGTGTGTGTGTGTGTGTGTTTAACTGGGAGTTAGAGAGTGTCTGTGTGTGTGCCTGGGAGGTAGAGAGTGTTTGTGTGTGTGCATGTGTCTGGGAGTTAGAGAGTGTGTGTGTGTGTTTGTGTGTGTCTGGGTGTTAGAGAGTGGGTGTGTGTGTGTCTGGGAGTAAGAGAGTGTGTGTTTGTGTGTGTGTGGGAGTTAGAGAGTGTGTGTGAGTGTGTGTGTGTGTCTGGGAGTTAGAGTATATCTGTGTGTGTGTGAGTGTCTGGGAGTTACCGAGAGTGTGTGTTTATGTGTGTGTCTGGGAGTTAGAGAGCGAATGTGTTTGTGTGTGTGTGTCTGGGAGTTAGACAGTGTGGTGTATGTAAATTGGAATTAGAGTGTGTGTGTGTGAGTGTGTGTGTGTCTGCGATTTAGAGGGAGTGTGTGTGTGTGTGTGTGTGTGTGTGTGTGTGTCTGGGAGTTAGAGAGACTGTGTGAGTATGAGTGTGTGTGTGTGTGTGATTCTGGGAGTTAGAGAGAAGTGTTTGTGTGTCTTGGAGTTAGAGAGTGTATGTGTGTGTCTGGGAGTAAGAGTTTGTGTGTGTGTGTGTGGGAATTAGAGAGTGTTTGTTTGTGTGTTTGTGTGTCTGGGAGTTTGAGAGTGTGTGTGTGTCTGTGTTTGTCTGGGAGTTAGAGAGTGTCTGTGTTTGTGTCTGGGAGGTAGAGAGTGTTTGTGTGTTTGTGTGTGTCTGGGAGTAAGAGAGTGTGTGTGTGTGTGGCTGGGAGTTAGAGAGTGTGTTTGTGGGTGTGTTTGTGTGTCTGGGAATAAGAGAGTGCGTGTGTGTGTGCGTCTGGGAGTTAGAGAGTGTGTGTGTGTGTGTGTCTGGGAGTAAGAGAGTGTGTGTGTGTGTTTGTGTGTGTCTGGAAGTTAGAGAGTGTGTCTGTGTGTGTGTTTCGGAGTAAGAGACTGTCTGTTTGTGTGGCTGGGAGTTAGAGTGTGTGTGTGTGTCTGGAAATTAGAGTGTGTGTGTGTGTGTGTGTGTGTGTTTGTGTGTGTGTGTCTGGTAGTTAGAGAGTGTTTGTGAGTGTGTGTGTGTGTGTGTCTGGGAGTTAGAAAGTGGGTGTGTGTGTGTCTGGGAGTTAGAGAGTGTGTGTGTGTGTGTGGGAGTTAGAGAGTGTGTGTGAGTGTGTCTGGGCGTTAGAGTGTGTGTGTGTGTGTGTCTGGGAGTTACAGAGAGTATGTGTGTGTGAGTGTCTGGGAGTTAGAGAGAGAATGTGTGTGTGTGTGTGTGTCTGGGAGTTAGAGAGTGTGTGTGTATGTATCTTGGAATTAGAGTGTGTGTGAGTGTGTGTGGGTCTGCGATTTAGAGGGAGTGTGTGTGTGTGTGTGTGTGTGTGTGTGTGTGTCTGGGAGTTAGGGAGAGTGTGTGTGTGTGTCTTGGAGTTAGAGAGTGTGTATGAGTGTGTGTGTGTGTCTGGGAATAAGAGAGTCTGTGTGTCTGGGAGTTAGAGAGTGTGTGTGCGTGTGTCTGTGAGTTAGAGAGTGTTTGTTTGTGTTTTTGTGTGTCTGGGAGTAAGAGAGTGTGTGTTTGTGTGTGTGTGTGTGTTTGTCTGGGAGTTAGAGAGTGTCTGTGTGTGTGTCTGGGAGGTAGAGAGTTTTTATGTGTGTGTGTGTGTCTGGGAGTTAGAGAGTGTGTGTGTGTGTGTCTGGGAGTTAGAGAGTGCGTGTGTGAGTGTGTGTGTGTGTTTGGGAACAAGAGAGTGCGTGTGTGTGTGCGTCTGGGTGTTAGAGAGTGTGTGTGTGTGTGTGGCTGGGAGTTAGAGTTTGTGTGTGTATGTATCTTGGAATTAGAATGTGTGTGAGTGTGTGTGTGTCTAAGATTTAGAGGGAGTGTGTGTGTGTGTGTGTGTTTCAGGGAGTTAGAGAGTGGGTGTGTGTGTGTCTTGGAGTTAGAGAGTGTGTATGAGCGTGCGTGTGTGTGTGTCTGGGAGTTAGAGAGAGTGTGTGTGTGTGTGTGTCTTGGAGTTAGAGAGTGTGTATGAGTGTGTGTGTGTTTGTCTGGGAGTAAGAGAGTGTGTGTGTCTGGGAGTTAGAGAGTTTTTGTTTGTGTGTATGTTTGTCTGGGAGTTAGAGATTGTCTGTGTGTGTGTCTGGGAGGTAGAGAGTGTTTGTGTGTGTGTGTGTGTCTGGGAGTTAGAGAGTGTGTGTGTGTGTTTGTGTGTGTCTGGGAGTTAGAGTGTGCGTGTGTGTAACTGGGAGTTAGAGAGTTTGTGTGTGTGTCTGGGAGTTAGAATGAGTCTGTGTGTGTCTGGGAGTTAGAGAGTGTGTGTGTGTGCGTCTGAGATTTAGAGTGTGTGTGAATGTGTGTGTGTGTGTGTGTGAGTGTGTGTGTGTGTGTGTGTGTGTGTGTGTGTGTTTGTGTGTGTGTGTGTTTGTGTGTGGGTCTGGGAGTTATAGAGAGTGTGTGCGTGTGTCTGGGAATTACAGAGAGTGTGTGTGTCTGGGAGTTAGAGATAGAATGTGTTTGTGTGTGTGTGTCTGGTAGTTAGAGAGTGTGTGTGTATGTATCTTGGAATTAGAGTATGTGTGAGTTTGTGTGTGTCTGCGATTAAGAGGGAGGGTGTGTGTGTGTGTGTGTGTGTCTGGGAGTTAGAGACAGTGTGTGTGTGTGTGTGTGTATCTGGGAGTAAGAGAGTGTGTGTTTCTGGGAGTTAGAGAGTGTTTGTTTGTGTGTTTGTGTGTCTGGGAGTTAGAGAGTGTGTGTGTGTTTAACTGAGAGTTAGAGAGTGTCTGTGTGTGTGCCTGGGAGGTAGAGAGTGTTTGTGTGTGTGCATGTGTCTGGGAGTTAGAGAGTGCGTGTGTGTGTTTGTGTGTGTCTGGGAATAAGAGAGTGTGTGTGTCTGGGAGTTAGAGAGTGTGTGTGCGTGTGTCTGTGAGTTAGAGAGTGTTTGTTTGTGTTTTTGTGTGTCTGGGAGTAAGAGAGTGTGTGTTTGTGTGTGTGTGTGTGTTTGTCTGGGAGTTAGAGAGTGTCTGTGTGTGTGTCTGGGAGGTAGAGAGTTTTTATGTGTGTGTGTGTGTCTGGGAGTTAGAGAGTGTGTGTGTGTGTGTCTGGGAGTTAGAGAGTGCGTGTGTGAGTGTGTGTGTGTGTTTGGGAACAAGAGAGTGCGTGTGTGTGTGCGTCTGGGTGTTAGAGAGTGTGTGTGTGTGTGTGGCTGGGAGTTAGAGTTTGTGTGTGTATGTAGCTTGGAATTAGAGTGTGTGTGAGTGTGTGTGTGTCTAAGATTTAGAGGGAGTGTGTGTGTGTGTGTGTGTTTCAGGGAGTTAGAGAGTGGGTGTGTGTGTGTCTTGGAGTTAGAGAGTGTGTATGAGCGTGCGTGTGTGTGTGTCTGGGAGTTAGAGAGAGTGTGTGTGTGTGTGTGTGTCTTGGAGTTAGAGAGTGTGTATGAGTGTGTGTGTGTTTGTCTGGGAGTAAGAGAGTGTGTGTGTCTGGGAGTTAGAGAGTTTTTGTTTGTGTGTATGTTTGTCTGGGAGTTAGAGATTGTCTGTGTGTGTGTCTGGGAGGTAGAGAGTGTTTGTGTGTGTGTGTGTGTCTGGGAGTTAGAGAGTGTGTGTGTGTGTTTGTGTGTGTCTGGGAGTTAGAGAATGTGTCTGTGTGTTTGTGTGTGTCTGGGATTTAGAGAGTGTGTGTGTGTGTCTGGGAGTTAGAGAGTGTGTGTGTGTGTTTGTGTGTGTCTGGGAGTTAGAGTGTGTGTGTGTGTGTGTTTGTGTGTGTCTGGGAGTTAGAGAGAGAGTGTGTGTGTGTGTGCGTCTGGGAGTTAGAGAGTGTTTGTGAGTTTGTGTGTGTGTGTGTCTTGGAGTTAGAGAGTGGGTGTGTGTGTGTCTGGGAGTTAGAGAGTGTGTGTGTGTGTGTGTCAGGGAATAAGAGAGTGTGTGTGTGTGTTTGTGTTTGTCTGGGTGTTAGAGAGTGTGTGTGTGTGTATCTGGGAGTTAGAGAGTTTGTGTTTGTGTCTGAGAGTTAGAATGAGTCTGTGTGTGTCTGGGAGTTAGAGAGTGTGTGTGTGGGTGTCTCGGATTTAGAGTGTGTGTGATTGTGTGTGTGTGTGTGTGTGTTTGTGTGTGTGTCTGGGAGTTAGAGAGTGTGTGTGTGCGTGTGTCTGTGAGTTACAGAGAGTGTGTGTGTGAGTGTGTGTGTGTGTGCCTGGGAGTTAGAAAGAGAGAGTGTGTGTGTGTGTCTGTGAGTTTGAGATTGTGTGTTTCTGGGACTAAGACTGTGTGTGTGTGTGTGTGTGTGTTTCGGGGAATAAGGGAGAGTGTGTTTGTGTGTGTGTGTGTGTTTGTGTGTGTGTCTGGGCGTTAGAGAGTGTGTGTGTGTGTGTCCAGGAGTTAGAGAGTGTTTGTGTGTGTCTGGGAGTTAGAGTGTGCGTGTGTGTAAATGGGAGTTAGAGAGTTTGTGTGTGTGTCTGGGAGTTAGAATGAGTCTGTGTGTGTCTGGGAGTTAGAGAGTGTGTGTGTGTGCGTCTGAGATTTAGAGTGTGTGTGATTGTGTGTGTGTGTGCGTGTGTGTGTGTGTGTGTTTGTGTGTGGGTCTGGGTTTTATAGAGTTTGTGTGTGTGCGTGTGTCTGGGAATTACAGAGAGTGTGTGTGTGTGTGTGTCTGGGAGTTAGAGATAGAATGTGTTTGTGTGTGTGTGTCTGGAAGTTAGAGAGTGTGTGTGTATGTATATTGGAATTAGAGTATGTGTGAGTGTGTGTGTGTCTGCGATTAAGAGGGAGGGTGTGTGTGTGTGTGTGTGTGTCTGGGAGTTAGAGACAGTGTGTGTGTGTGTGTGTGTCTTGGAGTTAGAGAGTGTGTATGAGTGTGTGTGTGTGTGTATCTGGGAGTAAGAGAGTGTGTGTTTCTGGGAGTTAGAGAGTGGGTGTGTGTGTGTCTGGGAGTTAGAGAGTGTGTGTGTGTGTGTGTGTGTGTGTGTCGGGGAGTTAGAGAGTGTGTGTGAGTGTGTGTGTGTGTCTGGGAGTTAGAGTATGTGTGTGTGTGTGTGAGTGTCTGGGAGTTACCGAGAGTGTGTTTATATGGTGTGTGATGGAGTTAGAGAGCGAATGTGTTTGTGTGTGTGTGTCTGGGAGATAGACAGTGTGGTGTATGTAAATTGGAATTAGAGTGTGTGTGTGTGAGTGTGTTTGTATCTGCGATTTAGAGGGAGTGTGTGTGTGTGTGTGTGTGTGTGTCTGGGAGTTAGAGAGACTGTGTGAGTATGAGTGTGTGTGTGTGTGTGATTCTGGGAGTTAGAGAGAAGTGTTTGTGTGTCTTGGAGTTAGAGAGTGTATGTGTGTGTCTGGGAGTAAGAGTTTGTGTGTGTGTGTGTGGGAATTAGAGAGTGTTTGTTTGTGTGTTTGTGTGTCTGGGAGTTAGAGAGTGTGTGTGTGTCTGTGTTTGTCTGGGAGTTAGAGAGTGTCTGTGTTTGTGTCTGGGAGGTAGAGAGTGTTTGTGTGTTTGTGTGTGTCTGGGAGTAAGAGAGTGTGTGTGTGTGTGTGGCTGGGAGTTAGAGAGTGTGTTTGTGGGTGTGTTTGTGTGTCTGGGAATAAGAGAGTGCGTGTGTGTGTGCGTGTGGGAGTTAGAGAGTGTGTGTGTGTGTGTGTCTGGGAGTTAGAGAGTGTGTGTGTGTGTTTGTGTGTGTCTGGAAGTTAGAGAGTGTGTCTGTGTGTGTGTTTCGGAGTAAGAGACTGTCTGTTTGTGTGTCTGGGAGTTAGAGTGTGTGTGTGTGTCTGGAAGTTAGAGTGTGTGTGTATGTGTGTGTGTGTGTGTGTGTTTGTGTGTGTGTGTCTGGTAGTTAGAGAGTGTTTGTGAGTGTGTGTGTGTGTGTGTGTGTCTGGGAGTTAGAAAGTGGGTGTGTGTGTGTCTGGGAGTTAGAGAGTGTGTGTGTGTGGGAGTTAGAGAGTGTGTGTGAGTGTGTGTGTGTGTCTGGGCGTTAGAGTGTGTGTGTATGTGTGTCTGGGAGTTACAGAGAGTATGTGTGTGTGAGTGTCTGGGAGTTAGAGAGAGAATGTGTGTGTGTGTGTGTGTCTGGGAGTTAGAGAGTGTGTGTGTATGTATCTTGGAATTAGAGTGTGTGTGAGTGTGTGTGTGTCTGCGATTTAGAGGGAGTGTGTGTGTGTGTGTGTGTGTGTGTCTGGGAGTTAGGGAGAGTGTGTGTGTGTGTCTTGGAGTTAGAGAGTGTGTATGAGTGTGTGTGTGTGTGTGTCTGGGAATAAGACAGTGTGTGTGTCTGGGAGTTAGAGAGTGTGTGTGCGTGTGTCTGTGAGTTAGAGAGTGTTTGTTTGTGTTTTTGTGTGTCTGGGAGTAAGAGAGTGTGTGTTTGTGTGTGTGTGTGTGTTTGTCTGGGAGTTAGAGAGTGTCTGTGTTTGTGTCTGGGAAGTAGAGAGTTTTTATGTGTGTGTGTGTGTCTGGGAGTTAGAGAGTGTGTGTGTGTGTGTCTGGGAGTTAGAGAGTGTGTGTGTGAGTGTGTGTGTGTGTTTGGGAACAAGAGATTGCGTGTGTGTGTGCGTCTGGGTGTTAGAGAGTGTGTGTGTGTGTGGCTGGGAGTTAGAGTTTGTGTGTGTATGTATCTTGGAATTGGAGTGTGTGTGAGTGTGTGTGTGTCTGCGATTTAGAAGGAGTGTTTGTGTGTGTGTGTGTGTGTGTGTCTGGGAGTTAGGGAGAGTGTGTGTGTGTGTCTTGGAGTTAGAGAGTGTGTATGAGTGTGTGTGTGTGTGTCTGGGAATAAGAGAGTCTGTGTGTCTGGGAGTTAGAGACTGTGTGTGCGTGTGTCTGTGAGTTAGAGAGTGTTTGTTTGTGTTTTTGTGTGTCTGGGAGTAAGAGTGTGTGTGTTTGTGTGTGTGTGTGTGTATGTTTGTCTGGGAGTTAGAGTGTCTGTGTGTGTGTCTGGGAGGTAGAGAGTTTTTATGTGTGTGTGTGTGTCTGGGAGTTAGAGAGTGTGTGTGTGTGTGTCTTGGAGTTAGAGAGTGTGTGTGTGAGTGTGTGTGTGTGTTTGGGAACAAGAGAGTGCGTGTGTGTGTGCGTCTGGGTGTTAGAGAGTGTGTGTGTGTGTGTGGCTGGGAGCTAGAGTTTGTGTGTGTATGTAGCTTGGAATTAGAGTGTGTGTGAGTGTGTGTGTGTCTACGATTTAGAGGGAGTGTGTGTGTGTGTGTGTGTGTGTGTTTCAGGGAGTTAGAGAGTGGGTGTGTGTGTGTCTTGGAGTTAGAGAGTGTGTATGAGCGTGTGTGTGTGTGTGTCTGGGAGTTAGAGCGAGTGTGTGTGTGTGTGTGTGTCTTGGAGTTAGAGAGTGTGTATGAGTGTGTGTGTGTTTGTCTGGGAGTAAGAGAGTGTGTGTGTCTGGGAGTTGGAGAGTTTTTGTTTGTGTGTTTGTGTGTCTGGGAGTTAGAGAGTGTGTGTGTGTGTATGTTTGTCTGGGAGTTAGAGATTGTCTGTGTGTGTGTCTGGGAGGTAGAGAGTGTTTGTGTGTGTGTGTAGGTCTGGGAGTTAGAGAGTGTGTGTGTGAGTGTGTGTGTGTCAGGGAAGAAGAGAGTGCATGTGTGTGTGCGTCTGGGAGTTAGAGTGTGTGTGTGTGTGTGTGTCTGGGAGATAGAGAGTGTGTGTGTGTGTTTGTGTGTGTCTGGGAGTTAGAGTGTGCGTGTGTGTAACTGGGAGTTAGAGAGTTTGTGTGTGTGTCTGGGAGTTAGAATGAGTCTGTGTGTGTATGGGAGTTAGAGAGTGTGTGTTTGTGCGTCTGAGATTTAGAGTGTGTGTGATTGTGTGTGTGTGTGTGTGTGTGTGTTTGTGTGTGGGTCTGGGAGTTATAGAGTGTGTGTGTGCGTGTGTCTGGGAATTACAGAGAGTGTGTGTGTGTGTGTCTGGGAGTTAGAGATTGAATGTGTTTGTGTGTGTGTGTCTGGGAGTTGGAGAGTGTGTGTGTATGTATCTTAGAATTAGAGTATGTGTGAGTGTGTGTGTGTCTGCGATTAAGAGGGAGGGTGTGTGTGTGTGTGTGTGTCTGGGAGTTAGAGACAGTGTGTGTGTGTGTGTCTTGGAGTTAGAGAGTGTGTATGAGTGTGTGTGTGTGTGTATCTGGGAGTAAGAGAGTGTGTGTGTCTGGGAGTTAGAGAGTGTTTGTTTGTGTGTTTGTGTGTCTGGGAGTTAGAGAGTGTGTGTGTGTGTGTGTTTAACTGGGAGTTAGGGAGTGTCTGTGTGTATGTCTGGGAGGTAGAGAGTGTGTGTGTGCATGTGTCTGGGAGTTAGAGAGTGTGTGTGTGTGTTTGTGTGTGTCTGGGAATAAGTGAGTGTGTGTGTGTGTGCGTCTGGGAGTTAGAGAGTGTGTGTTTGTGTGTGTCTGGGAGTTAGAGAGTGTGTGTGTGTGTTTATGTGTGTCTGGGAGTTAGAGAGAGTGTGTGTGTGTGTGTGCATGTGTGTGTGTCTAGGAGTTAGAGAGTGGGTGTGTGTGTGTCTGGGAGTTAGAGAGTGTGTGTGTGTGTCTGGGAGTTAGAGTGTGTCTGTGTGTGTTTCTGGGAATAAGAGAGTGCGTGTGTGTGTGCGTCTGTGAGTTAGAGAGTGTTTGTGTGTGTGTCTGGGTGTTAGAGAGTGTGGGTGTGTTTGCGTCTGGGAGTTAGAGAGAGATATTGTGTGTGTGTGTGTGTGTCCGGGAGTTATCGAGAGTGTGTTTGTGTGTGTGTTTAACTGGGAGTTAGAGAGTGTCTGTGTGTGTGTCTGGGAGGTAGAGAGTGTTTGTGTGTGTGCAGGTGTCTGGGAGTTAGAGAGTGTGTGTGTGTGTGTGTTTGTGTGTGTCTGGGAATAAGAGAGTGTGTATGTGTGTGGCTGGGAGTTAGAGAGTGTTTTTGTGGGTGTGCTTGTGTGTCTGGGAATAAGAGAGTGAGTGTGTGTGTGCGTCTGGGAGTTAGAGTGTGTGTGTGTGTGTGTGTGTCTCGGAGTTACAGAGAATTTGTGTGTGTGTGTGTGTCTGGGTGTTAGAGAGTGTGTGTGTATGTATCTTGGAATTAGAGTGTGCCTGAGTGTGGGTGTGTCTGCGATTTTGAGGGAGTGTGTGTGTGTGTGTGTGTGTGTGTGTGTCTGGGAGTTAGAGAGACTGTGTGTGTTTGAGTGTGTGTGTGTGTGATTCTGGGAGTTAGAGAGTGGGTGTTTGTGTGTCTTGCAGTTAGAGAGTGTGTGTGTGTTTCTGGGAGTTAGAGAGTGTGTTTGAGTGTGTGTGTGTTTCTGGGAGGTAGAGAGTGTGTGTGTGTGTGTGTCTGGGAGTAACAGAGAGTGTGTGTGTGTGTGGGAGTTAGAGAGTGTGTGTGAGTGTGTGTGTGTGTCTGGGAGTTAGAGTATGTGTGTGTGTGTGTGTGAGTGTCTGGGAGTTACCGAGAGTGTGTGTTTCTGTGTCTGGGAGTTAGAGAGCGAATGTGTTTGTGTGTGTGTGTCTGGGAGTTAGACAGTTTGGTGTATGTAAATTGGAATTAGAGTGTGCGTGAGTGTGTGTGTGTCTGCGATTTAGAGGGAGTGTGTGTGTGTGTGTGTGTGTGTGTGTGTCTGGGAGTTAGAGAGACTGTGTGTGTTTGAGTGTGTGTGTGTGTGATTCTGGGAGTTAGAGAGTGGGTGTTTGTGTGTCTTGCAGTTAGAGAGTGTGTGTGTGTTTCTGGGAGTTAGAGAGTGTGTTTGAGTGTGTGTGTGTTTCTGGGAGGTAGAGAGTGTGTGTGTGTGTGTGTCTGGGAGTAACAGAGAGTGTGTGTGTGTGTGTGTCTGGCAGTTAGAGAGAGAATGTGTTTGTGTGTGTGTGTCTGGGAGTTAGAAACTGTGTGTGTATGTATCTTCGAATTAGAGTTTGTGTGAGTGTGTGTGTGTCTGCGATTTAGAGGGAGTGTGTGTGTGTGTGTGTGTTTCTGGGAGTTAGAGAGTGGGACTGTGTGTGTCTTGGAGTTAGAGAGTGTGTATGAGTGTGTGTGTGTGTGTCTGGGAGTAAGAGAGTGTGTGTGTCTGGGAGTTAGAGAGTGTTTGTGTGCTTGTGTGTCTGGGAGTTAGGGAGTGTGTGTGTGTGTGTTTGTCTGGGAGTTAGAGAGTGTCTGTGTGTGTTTCTGGGAATAAGAGAGTGCGTGTGTGTGTGCGTCTGGGAGTTAGAGAGTGTTTGTGTGTGTGTCTGGGTGTTAGAGAGTGTGGGTGTGTTTGCGTCTGGGAGTTAGAGAGACATTGTGTGTGTGTGTGTGTGTCCGGGAGTTAGCGAGAGTGTGTTTGTGTGTGTGTTTAACTGGGAGTTAGAGAGTGTCTGTGTGTGTGTCTGGGAGGTAGAGAGTGTTTGTGTGTGTGCATGCGTCTGGGAGTTAGAGAGTGTGTGTGTCTGGGAATAAGAGAGTGTGTATGTGTGTGGCTGGGAGTTAGAGAGTGTGTTTGTGGGTGTGTTTGTGTGTCTGGGAATAAGAGAGTGAGTGTGTGTGTGCGTCTGGGAGTTAGAGAGTGTTTGTGTGTGTGTGTGTCTGGGAGTTAGAGTGTGTGTGTGTCTGTGTCTCGGAGTTACAGAGCATTTGCGTGTGTGTGTGTGTGTGTCTGGGTGTTAGAGAGTGTGTGTGTAAGTATCTTGGAATTAGTGTGTGCCTGAGTGTGGGTGTGTCTGCGATTTTGAGGGAGTGTGTGTGTGCGTGTCTGGGAGTTAGAGAAAGTGTGTGTGTGTGTGTCTGGGAGTTAGAGAGTGGGTGTGTGTGTGTCTGGGAGTTAGAGAGTGTGTGTGTGTGTGTGGGAGTTAGAGAGTG
This sequence comes from Carcharodon carcharias, assembly GCF_017639515.1. NCBI lineage: Eukaryota > Metazoa > Chordata > Chondrichthyes > Lamniformes > Lamnidae > Carcharodon > Carcharodon carcharias. The sequence goes on from NC_054468.1 coordinate 166,675,377, forward strand.
TGTGTGAGTGTGTGTGTGTATCTGGGAATAAGAGAGTGAGTGTGTGTGTGCGTCTGGGAGTTAGAGAGTGTTTGTGTGTGTGTGTGTCTGGGAGTTAGAGTGTGTGTGTGTGTGTGTGTGTCTCGGAGTTACAGAGAATTTGTGTGTGTGTGTGTGTGTGTCTGGGTGTTAGAGAGTGTGTGTGTATGTATCTTGGAATTAGAGTGTGCCTGAGTGTGGGTGTGTCTGCGATTTTGAGGGAGTGTGTGTGTGTGTGTCTGGGAGTTAGAGAAAGTGTGTGTGTGTGTGTCTGGGAGTTAGAGCGTGGGTGTGTGTGTGTCTGGGAGTTAGAGAGTGTGTGTGTGTGTGTGTGTGTGGGAGTTAGAGAGTGTGTGTGAGTGTGTGTGTGTGTCTGGGAGTTAGAGTATATGTGTGTGTGTGTGTGTGTCTGGGAGTTACTGAGAGTGTGTGTTTATGTGTGTGTCTGGGAGTTAGAGAGCGAATGTGTTTGTGTGTGTGTGTCTGGGAGTTAGACAGTGTGGTGTATGTAAATTGGAATTAGAGTGTGTGTGAGTGTGTGTGTGTCTGCGATTTAGAGGGAGTGTGTGTGTGTGTGTGTGTGTGTGTGTGTCCGGGAGTTAGAGAGACTGTGTGTGTTTGAGTCTGTGTGTGTGTGATTCTGGGAGTTAGAGAGTGGGTGTTTGTGTGTCTTGCAGTTAGAGAGTGTGTGTGTGTGTCTGGGAGTAAGAGAGTGTGTGTGTGTGTCTGGGAATTAGAGAGTGTTTGTTTGTGTGTGTGTGTGTCTGGGAGTTAGAGAGTGTGTGTGTGTCTGTGTTTGTCTGGGACTTAGAGAGTGTCTGTGTTTGTGTCTGGGAGGTAGAGAGTGTTTGTGTGTTTGTGTGTGGCTGGGAGTAAGAGAGTGTGTGTGTGTGTGTCTGGAAGTTAGAGAGTGTTTGTGTGTGTGCATGTGTCTGGGAGTTAGAGAGTGTTTGTGTGTGTGCATGTGTCTGGGAGTTAGAGAGTGTGTGTGTGTGTGTTTGTGTGTGTCTGGGAATAAGTGAGTGTGTGTGTGTGTGGCTGGGAGTTAGAGAGTGTGTTTGTGGGTGTGTTTGTGTGTCTGGGAATAAGAGTGCGTGTGTGTGTGCGTCTGGGAGTAAGAGAGTTTGTGTGTGTGTCTGGGAATTAGAGAGTGTTTGTTTGTGTGTTTGTGTGTCTGGGAGTTAGAGAGTGTGTGTGTGTCTGTGTTTGTCTGGGAGTTAGAGAGTGTCTGTGTTTGTGTCTGGGAGGTCGAGAGTGTTTGTGTGTTTGTGTGTGTCTGGGAGTAAGAGAGTGTGTTTGTGGGTGTGTTTGTGTGTCTGGGAATAAGAGAGTGCGTGTGTGTGTGTGTCTGGGAGTTAGAGAGTGTGTGTGTGTGTTTGTGTGTGTCTGGAAGTTAGACAGTGTGTGTGTGTGTGTTTCGGAGTTAGAGACTGTCAGTTTGTGTGGCTGGGAGTTAGAGTGTGTGTGTGTGTTTGTGTGTGTCTGGAAGTTAGAGTGTGTGTGTGTGTGTGTGTTTGTGTGTGTGTGTCTGGGAGATAGAGAGTGTTTGTGAGTGTGTGTGTGTGTGTGTGTGTCTGTGAGTTAGAAATTGGGTGTGTGTGTGTCTGGGAGTTAGAGAGTGTGTGTGTGTGTCTGGGAGTTAGAGTGTGTGTGTGTGTGTCTGGCACGAAGAGAGTGTGTGTGTGTGCATCTGGGAGTTAGAGATTGTTTGTTTGTGTGTGTGTGTGTCTGGGAGTAAGAGAGTGTGTGTGTGTGTGTGTGTCTGGGAGTTAGAGAGTGTTTGTGTGTGTGCATGTGTCTGGGAGTTAGAGAGTGTTTGTGTGTGTGCATGTGTCTGGGAGTTAGAGAGTGTGTGTGTGTGTTTGTGTGTGTCTGGGAATAAGTGAGTGTGTGTGTGTGTGGCTGGGAGTTAGAGAGTGTGTTTGTGGGTGTGTTTGTGTGTCTGGGAATAAGAGTGCGTGTGTGTGTGCGTCTGGGAGTAAGAGAGTGTGTGTGTGTGTCTGGGAATTAGAGAGTGTTTGTTTGTGTGTTTGTGTGTCTGGGAGTTAGAGAGTGTGTGTGTGTCTGTGTTTGTCTGGGAGTTAGAGAGTGTCTGTGTTTGTGTCTGGGAGGTCGAGAGTGTTTGTGTGTTTGTGTGTGTCTGGGAGTAAGAGAGTGTGTTTGTGGGTGTGTTTGTGTGTCTGGGAATAAGAGAGTGCGTGTGTGTGTGTGTCTGGGAGTTAGAGAGTGTGTGTGTGTGTTTGTGTGTGTCTGGAAGTTAGAGAGTGTGTGTGTGTGTTTCGGAGTTAGAGACTGTCAGTTTGTGTGGCTGGGAGTTAGAGTGTGCGTGTGTTTGTGTGTGTCTGGAACTTAGAGTGTGTGTGTGTGTGTGTTTGTGTGTGTGTGTCTGGGAGATAGAGAGTGTTTGTGAGTGTGTGTGTGTGTGTGTGTCTGTGAGTTAGAAATTGGGTGTGTGTGTGTCTGGGAGTTAGAGAGTGTGTGTGTGTGTCTGGGAGTTAGAGTGTGTGTGTGTGTGTCTGGCACGAAGAGAGTGTGTGTGTGTGCATCTGGGAGTTAGAGATTGTTTGTTTGTGTGTGTGTGTGTCTGGGAGTAAGAGAGTGTGTGTGTGTGTGTGTGTCTGGGAGTTAGAGAGTGTTTGTGTGTGTGCATGTGTCTGGGAGTTAGAGAGTGTTTGTGTGTGTGCATGTGTCTGGGAGTTAGAGAGTGTGTGTGTGTGTTTGTGTGTGTCTGGGAATAAGTGAGTGTGTGTGTGTGTGGCTGGGAGTTAGAGAGTGTGTTTGTGGGTGTGTTTGTGTGTCTGGGAATAAGAGTGCGTGTGTGTGTGCGTCTGGGAGTAAGAGAGTGTGTGTGTGTGTCTGGGAATTAGAGAGTGTTTGTTTGTGTGTTTGTGTGTCTGGGAGTTAGAGAGTGTGTGTGTGTCTGTGTTTGTCTGGGAGTTAGAGAGTGTCTGTGTTTGTGTCTGGGAGGTCGAGAGTGTTTGTGTGTTTGTGTGTGTCTGGGAGTAAGAGAGTGTGTTTGTGGGTGTGTTTGTGTGTCTGGGAATAAGAGAGTGCGTGTGTGTGTGTGTCTGGGAGTTAGAGAGTGTGTGTGTGTGTTTGTGTGTGTCTGGAAGTTAGAGAGTGTGTGTGTGTGTTTCGGAGTTAGAGACTGTCAGTTTGTGTGGCTGGGAGTTAGAGTGTGCGTGTGTTTGTGTGTGTCTGGAACTTAGAGTGTGTGTGTGTGTGTGTTTGTGTGTGTGTGTCTGGGAGATAGAGAGTGTTTGTGAGTGTGTGTGTGTGTGTGTGTCTGTGAGTTAGAAATTGGGTGTGTGTGTGTCTGGGAGTTAGAGAGTGTGTGTGTGTGTCTGGGAGTTAGAGTGTGTGTGAGTGTGTGTGTGTGTCTGGCACTAAGAGAGTGTGTGTGTGTGCATCTGGGAGTTAGAGATTGTTTGTTTGTGTGTTTTTGTGTCTGGGAGTTAGAGAGTGTGTGTGAGTGTGTGTGTGTGTCTGGGAGTTAGAGTGTGTGTGTGTGTGTGTGTGTGTGTGTGTGTGTGTCTGGGAGTTACAGAGAGTATGTGTGTGTGAGTGTCTGGGAGTTAGAGAGAGAATGTGTGTGTGTGTGTCTGGGAGTTAGAGAGCGTGTGTGTATGTATCTTGGAATTAGAGTGTGTGTGAGTGTGTGTGTGTCTGCGATTTGGAGGGAGTGTGTGTGTGTGTGTGCGTGTGTCTGGGAGTTAGGGAGAGTGTGTTTGTGTGTCTTGGAGTTAGAGAGTGTGTATGAGTGTGTGTGTGTGTCTGGGAGTAAGACAGTGTGTGTGTCTGGGAGTTAGAGAGTGTGTGTGCGTGTGTCTGTGAGTTAGAGAGTGTTTGTTTGTGTTTTTGTGTGTCTGGGAGTAAGAGAATGTGTGTTTGTGTGTGTGTGTGTGTGTGTGTGTTTGTCTGGGAGTTAGAGAGTGTCTGTGTGTGTGTCTGTGAGGTAGAGAGTTTTTATGTGTGTGTGTGTGTCTGGGAGTTAGAGGGAGTGTGTGTGTGTGTGTGTGTGTGTGTCTGGGAGTTAGAGAGACTGTGTGTGTTTGAGTCTGTGTGTGTGTGATTCTGGGAGTTAGAGAGTGGGTGTTTGTGTGTCTTGCAGTTAGAGAGTGTGTGTGTGTGTCTGGGAGTAAGAGAGTGTGTGTGTGTGTCTGGGAATTAGAGAGTGTTTGTTTGTGTGTGTGTGTGTCTGGGAGTTAGAGAGTGTGTGTGTGTCTGTGTTTGTCTGGGACTTAGAGAGTGTCTCTGTTTGTGTCTGGGAGGTAGAGAGTGTTTGTGTGTTTGTGTGTGGCTGGGAGTAAGAGAGTGTGTGTGTGTGTGTCTGGGAGTTAGAGAGTGTTTGTGTGTGTGCATGTGTCTGGGAGTTAGAGAGTGTTTGTGTGTGTGCATGTGTCTGGGAGTTAGAGAGTGTGTGTGTGTGTGTTTGTGTGTGTCTGGGAATAAGTGAGTGTGTGTGTGTGTGGCTGGGAGTTAGAGAGTGTGTTTGTGGGTGTGTTTGTGTGTCTGGGAATAAGAGTGCGTGTGTGTGTGCGTCTGGGAGTAAGAGAGTTTGTGTGTGTGTCTGGGAATTAGAGAGTGTTTGTTTGTGTGTTTGTGTGTCTGTGAGTTAGAGAGTGTGTGTGTGTCTGTGTTTGTCTGGGAGTTAGAGAGTGTCTGTGTTTGTGTCTGGGAGGTCGAGAGTGTTTGTGTGTTTGTGTGTGTCTGGGAGTAAGAGAGTGTGTTTGTGGGTGTGTTTGTGTGTCTGGGAATAAGAGAGTGCGTGTGTGTGTGTGTCTGGGAGTTAGAGAGTGTGTGTGTGTTTGTGTGTGTCTGGAAGTTAGAGAGTGTGTGTGTGTGTGTTTCGGAGTTAGAGACTGTCAGTTTGTGTGGCTGGGAGTTAGAGTGTGTGTGTGTTTGTGTGTGTCTGGAAGTTAGAGTGTGTGTGTGTGTGTGTTTGTGTGTGTGTGTCTGGGAGATAGAGAGTGTTTGTGAGTGTGTGTGTGTGTGTGTGTGTCTGTGAGTTAGAAATTGGGTGTGTGTGTGTCTGGGAGTTAGAGAGTGTGTGTGTGTGTCTGGGAGTTAGAGTGTGTGTGAGTGTGTGTGTGTGTCTGGCACTAAGAGAGTGTGTGTGTGTGCATCTGGGAGTTACAGATTGTTTGTTTGTGTGTGTGTGTGTCTGGGAGTAAGAGAGTGTGTGTGTGTGTGTGTGTCTGGGAGTTAGAGAGTGTTTGTGTGTGTGCATGTGTCTGGGAGTTAGAAAGTGTTTGTGTGTGTGCATGTGTCTGGGAGTTAGAGAGTGTGTGTGTGTGTTTGTGTGTGTCTGGGAATAAGTGAGTGTGTGTGTGTGTGGCTGGGAGTTAGAGAGTGTGTTTGTGGGTGTGTTTGTGTGTCTGGGAATAAGAGTGCGTGTGTGTGTGCGTCTGGGAGTAAGAGAGTGTGTGTGTGTGTCTGGGAATTAGAGAGTGTTTGTTTGTGTGTTTGTGTGTCTGGGAGTTAGAGAGTGTGTGTGTGTCTGTGTTTGTCTGGGAGTTAGAGAGTGTCTGTGTTTGTGTCTGGGAGGTCGAGAGTGTTTGTGTGTTTGTGTGTGTCTGGGAGTAAGAGAGTGTGTTTGTGGGTGTGTTTGTGCGTCTGGGAATAAGAGAGTGCGTGTGTGTGTGTGTCTGGGAGTTAGAGAGTGTGTGTGTGTGTTTGTGTGTGTCTGGAAGTTAGAGAGTGTGTGTGTGTGTGTTTCGGAGTTAGAGACTGTCAGTTTGTGTGGCTGGGAGTTAGAGTGTGTGCGTGTGTTTGTGTGTGTCTGGAACTTAGAGTGTGTGTGTGTGTGTGTTTGTGTGTGTGTGTCTGGGAGATAGAGAGTGTTTGTGAGTGTGTGTGTGTGTGTGTGTCTGTGAGTTAGAAATTGGGTGTGTGTGTGTGTCTGGGAGTTAGAGAGTGTGTGTGTGTGTCTGGGAGTTAGAGTGTGTGTGAGTGTGTGTGTGTGTCTGGCACTAAGAGAGTGTGTGTGTGTGCATCTGGGAGTTAGAGATTGTTTGTTTGTGTGTTTTTGTGTCTGGGAGTTAGAGAGTGTGTGTGAGTGTGTGTGTGTGTCTGGGAGTTAGAGTGTGTGTGTGTGTGTGTGTGTCTGGGAGTTAGACAGAGTATGTGTGTGTGTGTGTCTGGGAGTTAGAGAGAGAATGTGTGTGTGTGTGTCTGGGAGTTAGAGAGAGTGTGTGTATGTATCTTGGAATTAGAGTGTGTGTGAGTGTGTGTGTGTCTGCGATTTAGAGGGAGTGTGTGTGTGTGTGTGAGTGTGTCTGGGAGTTAGGGAGAGTGTGTTTGTGTGTCTTGGAGTTAGAGAGTGTGTATGAGTGTGTGTGTGTGTGTGTCTGGGAGTAAGACAGTGTGTGTGTCTGGGAGTTAGAGAGTGTGTGTGCGTGTGTCTGTGAGTTAGAGAGTGTTTGTTTGTGTTTTTGTGTGTCTGGGAGTAAGAGAGTGTGTGTTTGTGTGTGTGTGTGTGTGTGTGTTTGTCTGGGAGTTAGAGAGTGTCTGTGTGTGTGTCTGTGAGGTAGAGAGTTTTTATGTGTGTGTGTGTGTCTGGGAGTTAGAGAGTGTGTGTGTGTGTGTCTGGGAGTTAGAGAGTGTGTGTGTGAGTGTGTGTGTCTGTTTGGGAACACGAGAGTGCGTGTGTGTGTGCGTCTGGGTGTTAGAGAGTGTGTGTGTGTGTGGCTGGGAGTTAGAGTTTGTGTGTGTATGTATGTTGGAATTAGAGTGTGTGTGAGTGTGTGTGTGTCTGCGATTTAGAGGGAATGTGTGTGTGTGTGTGTTTCAGGGAGTTAGAGAGTGGGTGTGTGTGTGTCTTGGAGTTAGAGAGTGTGTATGAGCGTGTGTGTGTGTGTGTTTCTGGGAGTTAGAGAGTTTTTGTTTGTCTGTTTGTGTGTCTGGGAGTTAGAGAGTGTGTGTGTGTGTGTGTGTTTGTCAGGGAGTTAGAAATTGTCTTTGTGTGTGTCTGGGAGGAAGAGAGTGTTTGTGTGTGTGTGTGTCTGGGAGTTAGAGAGTGTGTGTGTGTGTGTCTGGGAGTTAGAGAGTGTGTGTGTGTGTGTCTGGGAGTTAGAGAGTGTGTGTGTGAGTGTGTGTGTGTGTCAGGGAATAAGAGAGTGCGTGTGTGTGTGCGTCTGGGAGTTAGAGTGTGTGTGTGTTTGTGGCTGGGAGTTAGAGAGTGTGTGTGTGTGTTTGTGTGTGTCTGGGTGTTAGAGAGTGATGTGTGTGTCTGGGAGTTAGAATGAGTCTGTGTGTGTCTGGGAGTTAGAGAGTGTCTGTGTTTGTGTCTGGGAGGTCGAGAGTGTTTGTGTGTTTGTGTGTGTCTGGGAGTAAGAGAGTGTGTTTGTGGGTGTGTTTGTGTGTCTGGGAATAAGAGAGTGCGTGTGTGTGTGTGTCTGGGAGTTAGAGAGTGTGTGTGTGTTTGTGTGTGTCTGGAAGTTAGAGAGTGTGTGTGTGTGTGTTTCGGAGTTAGAGACTGTCAGTTTGTGTGGCTGGGAGTTAGAGTGTGTGTGTGTTTGTGTGTGTCTGGAAGTTAGAGTGTGTGTGTGTGTGTGTTTGTGTGTGTGTGTCTGGGAGATAGAGAGTGTTTGTGAGTGTGTGTGTGTGTGTGTGTGTCTGTGAGTTAGAAATTGGGTGTGTGTGTGTCTGGGAGTTAGAGAGTGTGTGTGTGTGTCTGGGAGTTAGAGTGTGTGTGAGTGTGTGTGTGTGTCTGGCACTAAGAGAGTGTGTGTGTGTGCATCTGGGAGTTACAGATTGTTTGTTTGTGTGTGTGTGTCTGGGAGTAAGAGAGTGTGTGTGTGTGTGTGTGTCTGGGAGTTAGAGAGTGTTTGTGTGTGTGCATGTGTCTGGGAGTTAGAGAGTGTTTGTGTGTGTGCATGTGTCTGGGAGTTAGAGAGTGTGTGTGTGTGTTTGTGTGTGTCTGGGAATAAGTGAGTGTGTGTGTGTGTGGCTGGGAGTTAGAGAGTGTGTTTGTGGGTGTGTTTGTGTGTCTGGGAATAAGAGTGCGTGTGTGTGTGCGTCTGGGAGTAAGAGAGTGTGTGTGTGTGTCTGGGAATTAGAGAGTGTTTGTTTGTGTGTTTGTGTGTCTGGGAGTTAGAGAGTGTGTGTGTGTCTGTGTTTGTCTGGGAGTTAGAGAGTGTCTGTGTTTGTGTCTGGGAGGTCGAGAGTGTTTGTGTGTTTGTGTGTGTCTGGGAGTAAGAGAGTGTGTTTGTGGGTGTGTTTGTGTGTCTGGGAATAAGAGAGTGCGTGTGTGTGTGTGTCTGGGAGTTAGAGAGTGTGTGTGTGTGTTTGTGTGTGTCTGGAAGTTAGAGAGTGTGTGTGTGTGTGTTTCGGAGTTAGAGACTGTCAGTTTGTGTGGCTGGGAGTTAGAGTGTGTGCGTGTGTTTGTGTGTGTCTGGAACTTAGAGTGTGTGTGTGTGTGTGTTTGTGTGTGTGTGTCTGGGAGATAGAGAGTGTTTGTGAATGTGTGTGTGTGTGTGTGTCTGTGAGTTAGAAATTGGGTGTGTGTGTGTGTCTGGGAGTTAGAGAGTGTGTGTGTGTGTCTGGGAGTTAGAGTGTGTGTGAGTGTGTGTGTGTGTCTGGCACTAAGAGAGTGTGTGTGTGTGCATCTGGGAGTTAGAGATTGTTTGTTTGTGTGTTTTTGTGTCTGGGAGTTAGAGAGTGTGTGTGAGTGTGTGTGTGTGTCTGGGAGTTAGAGTGTGTGTGTGTGTGTGTGTGTCTGGGAGTTACAGAGAGTATGTGTGTGTGAGTGTCTGGGAGTTAGAGAGAGAATGTGTGTGTGTGTGTCTGGGAGTTAGAGAGCGTGTGTGTATGTATCTTGGAATTAGAGTGTGTGTGAGTGTGTGTGTGTCTGCGATTTGGAGGGAGTGTGTGTGTGTGTGTGCGTGTGTCTGGGAGTTAGGGAGAGTGTGTTTGTGTGTCTTGGAGTTAGAGAGTGTGTATGAGTGTGTGTGTGTGTGTGTCTGGGAGTAAGACAGTGTGTGTGTCTGGGAGTTAGAGAGTGTGTGTGCGTGTGTCTGTGAGTTAGAGAGTGTTTGTTTGTGTTTTTGTGTGTCTGGGAGTAAGAGAGTGTGTGTTTGTGTGTGTGTGTGTGTGTGTGTGTGTTTGTCTGGGAGTTAGAGAGTGTCTGTGTGTGTGTCTGTGAGGTAGAGAGTTTTTATGTGTGTGTGTGTGTCTGGGAGTTAGAGAGTGTGTGTGTGTGTGTCTGGGAGTTAGAGAGTGTGTGTGGGAGTGTGTGTGTCTGTTTGGGAACACGAGAGTGCGTGTGTGTGTGCGTCTGGGTGTTAGAGAGTGTGTGTGTGTGTGGCTGGGAGTTAGAGTTTGTGTGTGTATGTATGTTGGAATTAGAGTGTGTGTGAGTGTGTGTGTGTCTGCGATTTAGAGGGAATGTGTGTGTGTGTGTGTTTCAGGGAGTTAGAGAGTGGGTGTGTGTGTGTCTTGGAGTTAGAGAGTGTGTATGAGCGTGTGTGTGTGTGTTTCTGGGAGTTAGAGAGTTTTTGTTTGTCTGTTTGTGTGTCTGGGAGTTAGAGAGTGTGTGTGTGTGTGTGTTTGTCTGGGAGTTAGAAATTGTCTTTGTGTGTGTCTGGGAGGAAGAGAGTGTTTGTGTGTGTGTGTGTCTGGGAGTTAGAGAGTGTGTGTGTGTGTGTCTGGGAGTTAGAGTGTGTGTGTGTGTGTGTCTGGGAGTTAGAGAGTGTGTGTGTGAGTGTGTGTGTGTGTCAGGGAATAAGAGAGTGCGTGTGTGTGTGCGTCTGGGAGTTAGAGTGTGTGTGTGTTTGTGGCTGGGAGTTAGAGAGTGTGTGTGTGTGTTTGTGTGTGTCTGGGTGTTAGAGAGTGATGTGTGTGTCTGGGAGTTAGAATGAGTCTGTGTGTGTCTGGGAGTTAGAGAGTGTGTGTGTGGGTGTCTCGGATTTAGAGTGTGTGTGATTGTGTGTGTGTGTGTGTGTGTTTGTGTGTGTGTCTTGGAGTTAGAGAGTGTGTGTGTGTGTGTCTGGGAGTAAGAGAATGTGTGTGTGTCGTCTGGGAATTAGAGAGTGTTTGTTTGTGTGTTTGTGTGTCTGGGAGTTAGAGAGTGTGTGTGTGTCTGTGTTTGTCTGGGAGTTAGAGAGTGTCTGTGTTTGTGTCTGGGAGGTAGAGAGTGTTTGTGTGTTTGTGTGTGTCTGGGAGTAAGATAGTGTGTGTGTGTGTGTCTGGGAGGTAGAGAGTGTTTGTGTGTGTGCATGTGTCTGGGAGTTAGAGAGTGTGTGTGTGTGTTTGTGTGTGTCTGGGAATAAGTGAGTGTGTGTGTGTGTGGCTAGGAGTTAGAGAGTGTGTTTGTGGGTGTGTTTGTGTGTCTGGGAATAAGAGAGTGCGTGTGTGTGTGCGTTTGGGAGTTAGAGAGTGTGTGTGTGTGTGTCTGGGAGTTAGTGTGTGTGTGTGTGTGTGTGTCTCGGAGTTACAGAGAATTTGTGTGTGTGTGTGTTTGTGTCTGGGTGTTAGAGAGTGTGTGTGTATGTATCTTGGAATTAGAATGTCTGTGAGTGTGGGTGTGTCTGCGATTTTGAGGGAGTGTGTGTGTGTGTGTCTGGGAGTTAGAGAAATGTGTGTGTGTGTGTCTGGGAGTTAGAGAGTGGGTGTGTGTGTGTCTGGGAGTTAGAGAGTGTGTGTGTGTGTGTGTGTGGGAGTTAGAGAGTGTGTGTGATTGTGTGTGTGTGTTTGGGAGTTAGAGTATGTTTGTGTGTGTGTGAGTGTCTGGGAGTTACCGAGAGTGTGTGTTTATGTGTGTGTCTGGGAGTTAGAGAGCGAATTTGTTTGTGTGTGTGTGTCTGGGAGTTAGACAGTGTGGTGTATGTAAATTGGAATTAGAGTGTGTGTGAGTGTGTGTGTGTCTGCGATTTAGAGGGAGTGTGTGTGTGTGTGTGTGTCTGGGAGTTAGAGAGACTGTGTGAGTGTGAGTGTGTGTGTGTGTGTGTGATTCTGGGATTTAGAGAGAGGGTGTTTGTGTGTCTTGGAGTTAGAGAGTGTATGTGTGTGTCTGGGAGTAAGAGTTTGTGTGTGTGTGTGTGGGAATTAGAGAGTGTTTGTTTGTGTGTTTGTGTGTCTGGGAGTTAGAGAGTGTGTGTGTGCCTGTGTTTGTCTGGGAGTTAGAGAGTGTGTGTGTGTGTCTGGGAGTTGGAGAGTGTGTGTGAGTGTGTGTGAGGGGCTGGGAGTTAGACAGTGTGTGTGTGAGTGTGTGTGTGTGTCTGGGAATAAGAGAGTGCGTGTGTGCGTGCGTCTCGGAGTTAGAGAGTGTGTGTGTTTGTGTGTCTGGGAGTTAGAGAGTCTGTGTGTGTGTTTGTGTGTGTCTGGGAGTTAGAGAGAGTGTGTGTGTGTCTCGGAGTTAGAGAATGTCTGTTTGTGTGGATGGGAGTTAGAGAGTGTGTGTGTGTTTGTGTGTGTCTGGGAGTTAGAGAGTGTGTGTGTGTGTGTGTGTGCTTGGGAGTTAGAGAGTCTGTGTCTGTGTTTGTGTGTGTCTGGGAGTTAGAGAGAGTGTGTGTGTGTCTCGGATTTAGACAATGTCTGTTTGTGTGGATGGGAGTTAGAGTGTGTGTGTGTGTTTGTGTGTGTCTTGGAGTTAGAGAGTGTGTGTGTGTGTCTGGGAGTAAGATTGTGTGTGTGTGTGTCTGGGAATTAGAGAGTGTTTGTTTGTGTGTTTGTGTGTCTGGGAGTTAGAGAGTGTGTGTGTGTCTGTGTTTGTCTGGGAGTTAGAGAGTGTCTGTTTTTGTGTCTGGGAGGTAGAGAGTCTTTGTGTGTTTGTGTGTGTCTGGGAGTAAGAGAGTGTGTGTGTGTGTGTGGCTGGGAGTTAGAGAGTGTGTGTGTGTGCGTGTGTCTGGGAATAAGAGAGTGCGTGTGTGTGTGCGTCTGGGAGTTAGAGAGTGTATGTGTGTGTGTGTCTGGGAGTTAGAGAGTGTGTGTGTGTGTTTGTGTGTGTCTGGAAGTTAGAGAGTGCGTCTGTGTGTGTGTTTCGGAGTAAGAGACTGTCTGTTTGTGTGGCTGGGAGTTAGAGTGTGTGTGTGTGTCTGGAAGTTAGAGTGTGAGTGTGTGTGTGTGTGTGTGTGTGTGTGTTTGTGTGTGTGTGTCTGGGAGTAAGAGAGTGTTTGTGAGTGTGTGTGTGTGTGTGTGTCTGGGAGTTAGAAAGTGGGTGTGTGTGTGTCTGGGAGTTAGAGAGTGTGAGTGTGTGTGTGGCAGTTAGAGAGTGTGTGTGAGTGTGTGTGTGTGTCTGGGAGTTACAGAGAGTATGTGTGTGTGAGTGTCTGGGAGTTAGAGAGAGAATGTGTGTGTGTGTGTTTGTGTCTGGGAGTTAGAGTGTGTGTGTGTATGTATCTTGGAATTAGAGTGTGTTTGAGTGTGGGTGTGTCTGCGTTTTTGAGGGAGTGTGTGTGTGTGTGTGTCTGGGAGTTAGAGAAAGTGTGTGTGTGTGTGTGTGTCTGGGAGTTAGAGAGTGGGTGTGTGTGTGTCTGGGAGTTAGAGAGTGTGTGTGTGTGTGTGTGGGAGTTAGAGAGTGTGTGTGAGTGTGTGTGTGTGTTTGGGAGTTAGAGTATGTGTGTGTGAGTGTGTGAGTGTCTGGGAGTTACCGAGAGTGTGTGTTTATGTGTGTGTCTGGGAGTTAGAGAGCGAATGTGTTTGTGTTTGTGTGTCTGGAAATTAGACAGTGTGGTGTATGTAAATTGGAATTAGAGTGTGTGTGAGTGTGTGTGTGTCTGCGATTTAGAGGGAGTGTGTGTGTGTGTGTGTCTGGGAGTTAGGGAGAGTGTGTGTGTGTGTCTTGGAGTTAGAGAGTGTGTATGAGTGTGTGTGTGTGTGTCTGGGAATAAGAGAGTGTGTGTGTCTGGGAGTTAGAGAGTGTGTGTGCATGTGTCTGTGAGTTAGAGAGTGTTTGTTTGTGTTTTTGTGTGTCTGGGAGTAAGAGAGTGTGTGTTTGTGTGTGTGTGTGTTTGTCTGGGAGTTAGAGAGTGTCTGTGTGTGTGTCTGGGAGGTAGAGAGTTTTTATGTGTGTGTGTGTGTCTGGGAGTTAGAGAGTGTGTGTGTGTGTGTCTGGGAGTTAGAGAGTGTTTGTGAGTTTGTGTGTGTGTGTGTCTTGGAGTTAGAGAGTGGGCGTGTGTGTGTCTGGGAGTTCGAGAGTGTGTTTGTGATTGTGTGTGTGTGTCAGGGAATAAGAGAGTGCGTGTGTGTGTGCGTCTGGGAGTTAGAGTGTGTGTGTGTGTGTGTCTGGGAGTTAGAGAGTGTGTGTGTGTGTTTGTGTGTGTCTGGGAGTTAGAGAGTGTGTGTGTGTGTATCTGGGAGTTAGAGAGTTTGTGTTTGTGTCTGAGAGTTAGAATGAGTCTTTGTGTGTCTGGGAGTTAGAGAGTGTGTGTGTGGGTGTCTCGGATTTAGAGTGTGTGTGATTGTGTGTGTGTGTGTGTGTGTGTGTTTCTGTGTGTGTCTGGGAGTTAGAGAGTGTGTGTGTGCGTGTGTCTGTGAGTTACAGAGAGTGTGTGTGTGAGTGTGTGTGTGTGTGCCTGGGAGTTAGAAAGAGAGAGTGTGTGTGTGTGTCTGGGAGTTTGAGATTGTGTGTTTCTGGGACTAAGACTGTGTGTGTGTGTGTGTGTGTGTGTGTTTCGTGGAATAAGAGAGAGTGTGTTTGTGTGTGTGTGTTTGTGTGTGTCTGGGCGTTAGAGAGTGTGTGTGTGTGTGTGTCCAGGAGTTAGAGAGTGTGTGTCTGGGAGTTAGAGAGTGTGTGTATGTGCGTGTGTGTCTGGGAGTTAGAGAGTGGGTGTGTGTGTGTCTGGGAGTTAGAGAGTGTGTGTGTCTGACTGGGAGTTAGAGTGTGTGTGTGTGTGTGTGTGTCTGGGAGTTACAGAGAGTTTGTGTGTGTGTGTGTCTGGGAGTAAGAGAGAGAATGTGTTTGTGTGTGTGTGTGTGTGTATGTATCTTTGAATTAGAGTGTGTGTGAGTGTGTGTGTGTCTGCGATTTAGAGGGAGTGTGTGTGTGTGTGTGTGTGTGTGTGTGTGTCTGGGAGTTAGAGAGAGTGTGTGTGTGTGTCTTGGAGTTAGAGAGTGTGTATGAGTGTGTGTGTGTGTGTCTAGGAGTAAGAGAGTGTGAGTGTCTGGGAGTTATAGAGTGTTTGTTTGTGTGTGTTTGTCAGGGAGTTAGAGAGTTTCTGTGTGTGTGCCTGGGAGGTAGAGAGTGTTAGTGTGTGTGCGTGAGTCTGGGAGTTAGAGAATGTGTGTGTGTGTGTGTCTGGGTGTTAGAGAGTGTGTGTGTGAGTGTGTGTGTGTGCCTGGGAATAAGAGAGTTCATGTGTGTGTGTGTCTGGGAGTTAGAGAGTGTGTGTGTGTGTTTGTGTGTGTCTGGGATTTAGAGAGTGTGTGTGTGTGTGTCTGGGAGTTAGAGAGTGTGTGTGTGTGTTTGTGTGTGTCTGGGAGTTAGAGTGTGTGTGTGTGTGTGTTTGTGTGTGTCTGGGAGTTAGAGAGAGAGTGTGTGTGTGTGTGCGTCTGGGAGTTAGAGAGTGTTTGTGAGTTTGTGTGTGTGTGTGTCTTGGAGTTAGAGAGTGGGTGTGTGTGTGTCTGGGAGTTAGAGAGTGTGTGTGTGTGTGTGTCAGGGAATAAGAGAGTGAGTGTGTGTGTGCGTCTGGGAGTTAGAGTGTGTGTGTGTGTGTGTGTCTGGGAGTTAGAGAGTGTGTGTGTGTGTTTGTGTGTGTCTGGGAGTTAGAGAGTGTGTGTGTGTGTATCTGGGAGTTAGAGAGTTTGTGTTTGTGTCTGAGAGTTAGAATGAGTCTGTGTGTGTCTGGGAGTTAGAGAGTGTGTGTGTGGGTGTCTCGGATTTAGAGTGTGTGTGATTGTGTGTGTGTGTGTTTGTGTGTGTGTCTGGGAGTTAGAGAGTGTGTGAGTGCGTGTGTCTGTGAGTTACAGAGAGTGTGTGTGTGAGTGTGTGTGTGTGTGTGCCTGGGAGTTAGAAAGAGAGAGTGTGTGTGTGTGTCTGTGAGTTTGAGATTGTGTGTTTCTGGGACTAAGACTGTGTGTGTGTGTGTGTGTTTCGGGGAATAAGGGAGAGTGTGTTTGTGTGTGTGTGTGTGTTTGTGTGTGTGTCTGGGCGTTAGAGAGTGTGTGTGTGTGTGTCCAGGAGTTAGAGAGTGTGTGTCTGGGAGTTAGAGTGTGTGTGTGTGTGTGTGTGTGTGTGTGTGTCTGGGAGGTGGAGAGACTGTGTGTGCGTGTGTGTGTCTGGGAGTTAGAGAGTGGGTGTTTGTGTGTTTGGGAGTTAGAGATTGTGTGTGTGTGTCTGGGAGTTAGAGAGTGTGTGTGAGTGTGTGTGTGTGTCTGGGAGTAAAATTGTGTGTGTGTGTCTGGGAGTAACAGAGAGTGTGTGTGTGTGTCTGGGAGTTAGAGAGAGAATGTGTTTGTGTGTGTGTGTCTGGGAGTTAGAGAGTGTGTGTATTTATGTATCTTCGAATTAGAGTGTGTGTGAGTGTGTGTGTGTCTTCGATTTAGAGGGAGTGTGTGTGTGTGTGTGTGTGTTTCTGGGAGTTAGAGAGTGAGTGTGTGTGTGTCTTCGATTTAGAGGGAGTGTGTGTGTGTGTGTGTGTGTTTCTGGGAGTTAGAGAGTGGGTGTGTGTGTGTCTGGCAGTAAGAGAGTATGTATGTCTGGGAGTTAGAGAGTGTTTGTTTGTGTGTTTGTGTGTCTGGGAGTTATAGAGTGTGTGTGTGTGTGTTTGTCTGAGAGTTAGAGACTGTCTGTGTGTGTGTCTGGGAGGTAGAGAGTGTTTGTGTGTGTGCGTGTGTCTGGGAGTTAGAGAGTGTTTGTGTGTGTGTGTCTGGGAGTTAGAGAGTGTGAGTGTGTGTGTGTGTGTGTCTGGGAGTTGGAGAGAGTGTGTGTGTGCGTGTGTGTCTGGGAGTTAGAGAGTGGGTGTATTTGTGTCTGGGAGTTAGAGTGTGTGTGTGTGTGTGTGTGTGTGTGTTTGGCTGGGAGTTAGAGAGTTTGTGTGTGTGTCTGGGAGTGAGATTGTGTCTGTGTGTGTCTGGGAATTAGACAGTGTGTGTGTGTGTGTGTGTGGGATTTAGAGTGTGTGTGGTAGTGTGTGTGTGTGTGTGTGTATCTGGGAGTTAGAGTGTGTTTGTGTTTGGTTCTGGGAGTTACAGAGAGTGTTTGTGTGTGTGTGTCTGGGAGTTAGAGAGAGAATGTGTTTGTGTGTGTGTGTCTGGGAGTTAGAGAGTTTTTGTGTATGTGTCTTGGAATTAGAGAGTGTGTGATTGTGTGTGTGTCTGCGATTTAGAGGGAGTGTGTGTGTGTGTGTGTTTGGGAATAAGAGAGAGTGTGTGTATATTTGTGCGTCTGGGAGTTAGAGAGTGGGTGTGTGTGTGTCTGGGAGTTATAGAGAGTGTGTGTGTGAGTGTGTGTGTGTGTGGGCCTGGGAGTTAGAAAGAGAGACTGTGTGTGTGTGTCTCCGAGTTTGAGAGTGTGTGTTTCTGGGAGTAAGACTCTGTGTGTGTGTGTGTGTGTTTCGGGGAGTTAGAAAGGCTGTTTTTGTGTGTGTGTGTGTGTGTGTGTGTATCTGGGAGTTAGAGAGTGTGTGTGTGTGTGTGTCCGGGAGTTAGAGAGTGTTTGTCTGGGAGTTAGAGAGTGTGTGTTTGTGTGTGTGTGTCTGGGAGTTAGAGAGAGGGTGTGTGTGTCTCTGGGAGTTAGAGAGTGTGTGTGTGTGTCTGGGAGTTAGAGTGTGTGTGTGTGTGTCTGGGAGTTAGAGATTGTGTGCGTGTGTGTCTGGGAGTTAGAGATTGTGTGTCTGTGCTTGTGTGTGTCTGGGAGTTAGAGAGTGTGTGTGTGTGTATCTGGGAGTTAGAGAGTTTGTGTGTGTGTCTGGGAGTTAGAATGAGTCTGTGTGCGCCTGGGAGTTAAAGACTGTGTGTGTGTGTGTGTCTGGGATTTAGAGTGTGTGTGATTGTGTGTGTGTGTGTGTGTGTGTGTGTGTGTGTGTGTGTGTGTGTGTGTGTGTGTGTGTGTGTGTTTGTGTGTGTGTCTGGGAGTTAGAGAGTGTGTGTGTGCGTGTGTCTGGGAGTTAGAAAGAGAGAGTCTGTGTGTGTGTCTGGGAGTTTGAGATTGTGTGTTTCTGGGAGTAAGACTGTGTGTGTGTGTGTGTGTGTTTCGGGGAGTTAGAGAGTGTGTGTGTTGTGTGTGTGTGTGTGTGTTTGTGTGTGTGTCTGGGCTTTAGAGAGTGTTTGTGTGTGTGTCCGTGAGTTAGAGAGTGTGTGTCTGGGAGTTATAGAGTGTGTGTGTGTGTGTGTTTGTCTGAGAGTTAGAGAGTGTGTGTGTGTGTGTCTGGGAGTTAGACAGTGTTTGTGTGTGTGCGTGTGTCTGGGAGTTAGAGAGTGTTTGTGTGTGTGTGTCTGGGAGTTAGAGAGTGTGTGTGTGTGTGTGAGTGCCTGGGAGTTAGAGAGAGAATGTGTGTGTGTGTGTGTGTGTGTCTCGGAGTTAGGGAATGTCTGTTTGTGTGTCTGGGAGTTAGAGTGTGTGTGTGTGTGTGTGTTTGTGTGTGTCTGGGAGTTAGAGTGTGTTTGTGAGTGTGTGTGTGTGTGTGTCTGGGAGTTAGAGTGTGTGCGTGTGTGTGTGTGTCTGTGCCTGGGAGTGAGAGAGTGGGTGTGTGTGTGTCTGGGAGTTAGAGAGTGAGTGGGTGTGTCTGGGAGTTAGAGTGTGTGTGTGAGTGTGTGTGTTTGTCTGGGAGTTAGAGTGCGTGTGTGTGTGTGTTTGTGTGTGTCTGCCAGTTAGAGTGTGTGTGTGTGTGTGTGTGTGTGTGTGTGTATGTCTGGGAGTTAGAGAGTGTTTGTGAGTGTGTGTGTGTTTGTGTCTAGGAGTTAGAGAGTGGGTGTGCGTGCGTCTGGGAGTTAGAGAGTGTGTGTGTGTGTCTGGGAGTTAGAGAGTGTGTGTGAGGGTGTGTGTGTATCTGGGAGTTAGAGTGTGTTTGTGTTTGGTTCTGGGAGTTACAGAGAGTGTGTGTGTGTGTCTGGGAGTTAGAGAGAGAATGTGTTTGTGTGTGTGTGTCTGGGAGTTAGAGAGTTTTTGTGTATGTGTCTTGGAATTAGAGAGTGTGTGATTGTGTGTGTGTCTGCGATTTAGAGGGAGTGTGTGTGTGTGTGTGTGTGTGTTTGGGAATAAGAGAGAGTGTGTGTATATTTGTGCGTCTGGGAGTTAGAGAGTGGGTGTGTGTGTGTCTGGAAGTTATAGAGAGTGTGTGTGTGAGTGTGTGTGTGTGGGCCTGGGAGTTAGAAAGAGAGACTGTGTGTGTGTGTCTCCGAGTTTGAGAGTGTGTGTTTCTGGGAGTAAGTCTCTGTGTGTGTGTGTGTGTGTTTCGGGGAGTTAGAAAGGCTGTTTTTGTGTGTGTGTGTGTGTGTGTGTATCTGGGAGTTAGAGAGTGTGTGTGTGTGTGTGTCTCCGGGAGTTAGAGAGTGTTTGTCTGGGAGTTAGAGAGTGTGTGTTTGTGTGTGTGTGTCTGGGAGTTAGAGAGAGGGTGTGTGTGTCTCTGGGAGTTAGAGAGTGTGTGTGTGTGTCTGGGAGTTAGAGTGTGTGTGTGTGTGTGTGTGTCTGGGAGTTAGAGATTGTGTGTGTGTGTGTCTGGGAGTTAGAGATTGTGTGTCTGTGCTTGTGTGTGTCTGGGAGTTAGAGAGTGTGTGTGTGTGTATCTGGGAGTTAGAGAGTTTGTGTGTGTGTCTGGGAGTTAGAATGAGTCTGTGTGCGCCTGGGAGTTAAAGACTGTGTGTGTGTGTGTGTCTGGGATTTAGAGTGTGTGTGATTGTGTGTGTGTGTGTGTGTGTGTGTGTGTGTGTGTGTGTGTGTGTTTGTGTGTGTGTCTGGGAGTTAGAGAGTGTGTGTGTGCGTGTGTCTGGGAGTTAGAAAGAGAGAGTCTGTGTGTGTGTCTGGGAGTTTGAGATTGTGTGTTTCTGGGAGTAAGACTGTGCGTGTGTGTGTGTGTGTGTGTGTGTTTCGGGGAGTTAGAGAGTGTGTGTGTTGTGTGTGTGTGTGTGTGTTTGTGTGTGTGTCTGGGCTTTAGAGAGTGTGTGTGTGTGTGTCCGTGAGTTAGAGAGTGTGTGTCTGGGAGTTATAGAGTGTGTGTGTGTGTGTGTTTGTCTGAGAGTTAGAGAGTGTGTGTGTGTGTCTGGGAGTTAGAGAGTGTGTGAGTGTGTGTGTGTCTGTGATTTAGAGGGAGTGTGTGTGTGAGTGTGTGTGTGTCTGTCTGGGAGTTAGAGTGTGTGCGTGTGTGTGTGTGTCTGTGCCTGGGAGTGAGAGAGTGGGTGTGTGTGTGTCTGGGAGTTAGAGAGTGTGTGTGTGTGTCTGGGAGTTAGAGTGTGTGCGTGAGTGTGTGTGTGTGTCTGGGAGTTACAGAGAGTGTGTGTGTGTGTATGTCTGGGAGTTAGAGAGTGTGTGTGTGTGTTTGTGTTTGTCTGGGAGTTAGAGTGCGTGTGTGTGTGTGTTTGTGTGTGTCTGCCAGTTAGAGTGTGTGTGTGTGTGTGTGTGTGTGTGTGTGTGTGTATGTCTGGGAGTTAGAGAGTGTTTGTGAGTGTGTGTGTGTGTGTGTCTAGGAGTTAGAGAGTGGGTGTGCGTGCGTCTGGGAGTTGGAGAGTGTGTGTGTGTGTCTGGGAGTTAGAGAGTGTGTGTGAGTGTGTGTGTGTATCTGGGAGTTAGAGTGTGTTTGTGTTTGGTTCTGGGAGTTACAGAGAGTGTGTGTGTGTGTGTGTCTGGGAGTTAGAGATTGTGTGTGTATGTGTCTTGGAATTAGAGTGTGTGTGATTGTGTGTGTGTCTGCGATTTAGAGGGAGTGTGTGTGTGTGTGTGTGTGTGTGTCTGGGAGTTAGAGAGAGTGTGTGTGTGTGTCTGGGAGTTAGATACTGTTTGTGAGTATGTGTGTGTGTGTCTGGGAGTTAGAGAGTGGGTGTGTGTGTCTGGGAGTTAGAATGAGTCTGTATGTGTCTGGGAGTTAAAGACTGTGTGTGTGTGTGTCTGGGATTTAGAGTGTGTGTGATTGTGTGTGTGTGTGTGTGTGTGTGTGTGTGTGTGTGTGTGTGTGTGTGTGTGTTTGTGTGTGTGTCTGGGAGTTAGAGAGTGTGTGTGTGCGTGTGTCTGGGAGTTAGAAAGAGAGAGTGTGTGTGTGTGTGTCTGGGAGTTTGAGAGTGTGTGTTTCTGGGAGTAAGACTGTGTGTGTGTGTGTGTGTGTGTGTGTGTGTTTCAGGGAGTAAGGAAGAGTGTGTTTGTTTGTGTGTGTGTGTGTATCTGGGAGTTAGAGAGTGTGTGTGTGTGTGTATGTCTGGGAGTTAGAGAGTGTGTGTGTGTGTTTGTGTTTGTCTGGGAGTTAGAGTGCGTGTGTGTGTGTGTTTGTGTGTGTCTGCCAGTTAGGGAGTGTGTGTGTGTGTGTGTGTGTGTATGTCTGGGAGTTAGAGAGTGTTTGTGAGTGTATGTGTGTGTGTGTCTAGGAGTTAGAGAGTGGGTGTGCGTGCGTCTGGGAGTTGGAGAGTGTGTGTGTGTGTCTGGGAGTTAGAGAGTGTGTGTGAGTGTGTGTGTGTATCTGGGAGTTAGAGTGTGTTTGTGTTTGGTTCTGGGAGTTACAGAGAGTGTGTGTGTGTGTGTGTCTGGGAGTTAGAGAGAGAATGTGTTTGTGTGTGTGTGTCTGGGAGTTGGAGATTGTGTGTGTATGTGTCTTGGAATTAGAGTGTGTGTGATTGTGTGTGTGTCTGCGATTTAGAGGGAGTGTGTGTGTGTGTGTGTCTGGGAGTTAGAGAGAGTGTGTGTGTGTGTCTGGGAGTTAGATACTGTTTGTGAGTGTGTGTGTGTGTGTCTGGGAGTTAGAGAGTGGGTGTGTGTGTCTGGGAGTTAGAATGAGTCTGTATGTGTCTGGGAGTTAAAGACTGTGTGTGTGTGTGTCTGGGATTTAGAGTGTGTGAGATTGTGTGTGTGTGTGTGTGTGTGTGTGTGTGTGTTTGTGTGTGTGTCTGGGAGTTAGAGAGTGTGTGTGTGCGTGTGTCTGGGAGTTAGAAAGAGAGAGTGTGTGTGTGTGTCTGGGAGTTTGAGATTGTGTGTTTCTGGGAGTAAGACTGTGTGTGTGTGTGTGTGTGTGTTTCGGGGAGTTAGAGAGAGTGTGTGTTGTGTGTGTGTGTGTGTGTTTGTGTGTGTGTCTGGGCGATAGAGAGTGTGTATGTGTGTGTCCGTGAGTTAGAGAGTGTGTGTCTGGGAGTTAGAGAGTGTGTGTGTGTGTGTGGGAGTTAGAGTGTGTGAGTGTGTGTGTGTGTCTGGGAGTTAGAGTGTGTGTGCGTGTGTGTCTGGGAGTTACAGAGAGTATATGTGTGTGTGTGTCTGGGAGTTAGAGAGAGAATGTTTGTGTGTGTGTGTGTCTGGCAGTTAGAGAGTGTGTGTGTATGTATCTTGGAATTAGAGTGTGTGTGAGTGTGTGTGTGTCTGCGATTTAGAGGAATTGTGTGTGTGTGTGTCTGGGAGTTAGGGAGAGTGTGTGTGTGTGTCTTGGAGTTAGAGAGTGTGTATGAGTGTGTGTGTGTGTGTGTCTGGGAGTAAGAGAGTGTGTGTGTCTGGGAGTTAGAGAGTGTGTGTGCGTGTGTCTGTGAGTTAGAGAGTGTTTGATTGTGTTTTTGTGTGTCTGGGAGTAAGAGAGTGTGTGTTTGTGTGTGTGTGTTTGTCTGGGAGTTAGAGAGTGTCTGTGTGTGTGTCTGGGAGGTAGAGAGTTTTTATGTGTGTGTGTGTGTCTGGGAGTTAGAGAGTGTGTGTGTGTGTGTCTGGGAGTTAGAGAGTGTGTGTGTGTGAGTGTGTGTGTGTGTTTGGCTGGGAGTTAGAGAGTTTGTGTGTGTGTGTGTCCGGGAGTTAGAGAGTGTGTGTCTGGGAGTTAGAGAGACTGTGTGAGCGTGTGTTTGTCTGGGAGTTAGGGAGTGGGTGTGTGTGTGTCTGGGAGTTAGAGAGTGTGTGTGTGTGCGTGTGTCTGTGAGTTACAGAGAGTGTGTGTGTGAGTGTGTGTGTGTGTGCCTGGGAATTAGAAAGAGAGAGTGTGTGTGTGTGTCTGGGAGTTTGAGATTGTGTGTTTCTGGAACTAAGACTGTGTGTGTGTGAGTGTGTGTGTGTTTCGGGGAATAAGAGACATGTGTTTGTGTGTGTGTGTGTGTGTTTGTGTGTGTGTCTGGGCGTTAGAGAGTGTGTGTGTGTGTGTGTCCGGGAGTTAGAGAGTGTGTGTCTGGGAGTTAGAGAGTGTGTGTGTGTGTGTGTGTGTCTGGGAGTTAGAGAGACTGTGTGAGCGTGTGTTTGTCTGGGAGTTAGGGAGTGGGTGTGTGTGTGTCTGGGAGTTAGAGAGTGTGTGTGTGAGTCTGGGAGTTAGAGAGAGTGTGTGTGTGTGTGTGTCAGGGAGTAAGAGTGTGTGTGTCTGGGAGTAACAGAGATTGTGTGTGTGTGTGTGTGTGTGTCTGGGAGTTAGAGAGAGAATGTGTTTGTGTGTGTGTGTCTGGGAGTTAGAGTGTGTGTGATTGTGTGTGTGTTTATGTGTGTGTCTGGGAGTTAGAGAGTGTGTGTGTGCGTGTGTCTGGGAGTTAGAAAGAGAGAGTCTGTGTGTGTGTCTGGGAGTTTGAGATTGTGTGTTTCTGGGAGTAAGACTGTGTGTGTGTGTGTGTGTGTGTGTGTGTGTGTGTGTGTGTTTCGGGGAGTTAGAGAGTGTGTGTCTGGGAGTTAGAGAGTGTGTGTGTGTGTGTGGGAGTTAGAGAGTGTGTGTGAGTGTATGTGTGTGTCTGGGAGTTAGAGTGTGAGTACGTGTGTGTCTGGGAGATACAGAGAGTGTGTGTGTGTGAGTGTCTGAGAGTTAGAGAGTGAATGTGTGTGTGTGTGTGTGTGTGTGTGTGTGTCTGGGAGTTAGAGAGTGTGTGTGTATGTATCTTGGAATTAGAGTGTGTATGAGTGTGTGTGTGTCTGCGATTTAGAGGGAGTGTGTGTGTGTGTGTGTGTGTCTGGGAGGTAGGGAGAGTGTGTGTGTGTGTCTTGGAGTTAGAGAGTGTGTATGAGTGTGTGTGTGTGTGTCTGGGAGTAAGAGAGTGTGTGTGTCTGGGAGTTAGAGAGTGTGTGTGCGTGTGTCTGTGAGTTAGAGAGTGTTTGTTTGTGTTTTTGTGTGTCTGGGAGTAAGAGAGTGTGTGTTTGTGTGTGTGTGTGTGTGTTTGTCTGGGAGTTAGAGAGTGTCTGTGTGTGTGTCTGGGTGGTAGAGAGTTTTTATGTGTGTGTGTGTGTCTGGGAGTTAGAGAGTGTGTGTGTGAGTGTGTGTGTCTGGGAGTTAGAGTGTGTGTGTGCGTGTGTGTCTGGGAGTTAGAGTGTGTGTGTGTGTGTGTCTGGGAGTTACAGAGAGTGTGTGTGTGTGTGTGTCTGGGAGTTAGAGAGAGAATGTGTTTGTGTGTGTGTGTGTGTGGGAGTTAGAGAGTGTGTGTATGTATCTTGGAATTAGAGTGTGTGTGAGTGTGTGTGTGTGTCTGCGATTTAGAGGGAGTGTGTGTGTATGAGTGTGTGTGTGTCTGGGAGTAAGAGATTGTGTGTGTCTGGGAGTTAGAGAGTGTTTGTTTGTGTGTCTGGGAGTTAGAGTGTGTGTGTGTGTGTGTGTTTGTGTGTGTCTGGAAGTTAGAGAGTGTTTGTGAGTGTGTGTGTGTGTGTGTCTAGGAGTTAGAGAGTGGGTGTGTGTGTGTCTGGGCGTTAGAGAGTGTATGTGTTTGTCTGGGAGTTAGAGAGTGTGTGTGAGTGTGTGTGTGTATTTGGGAGTTAGAGTGTGTGTGTGTGTGGGTCTGGGAGTTACAGAGAGTGTGTGTGTGTGTGTCTGGGAGTTAGAGAGAGTGTTTGTGTGTGTGTGTCTGTGATTTAGAGGGAGTGTGTGTGTGTGTGTGTGTGTGTGTGTCTGGGAGTTAGAGTGTGTGCGTGTGTGTGTGTGTCTGTGCCTGGGAGTTAGAGAGTGGGTGTGTGTGTGTCTGGGAGTTAGAGAGTGTGTGTGTGTATCTGGGAGTTAGATTGTGTGTGTGAGTGTGTGTGTGTGTCTGGGAGTTACAGAGAGTGTGTGTGTGTGTATGTCTGGGAGTTAGAGAGTGTGTGTGTGTGTTTGTGTTTTTCTGGGAGTTAGAGTGCGTGTGTGTATTTGTGTGTGTCTGCCAGTTAGAGAGAGTGTGTGTGTGTGTGTGTGTGTGTGTGTGTGTGTGTCTGGGAGTTAGAGAGTGTTTGTGAGTGTGTGTGTGTGTGTGTCTAGGAGTTAGAGAGTGGGTGTGCGTGCGTCTGGGAGTTGGAGAGTGTGTGTGTGTGTCTGGGAGTTAGAGAGTGTGTGTGAGTGTGTGTGTGTATCTGGGAGTTAGAGTGTGTTAGTGTTTGGTTCTGGGAGTTACAGAGAGTGTGTGTGTGTGTGTGTCTGGGAGTTAGAGAGAGAATGTGTTTGTGTGTGTGTGTCTGGGAGTTAGAGAGTGTGTGTGTTTGTGTCTTGGAATTAGAGTGTGTGTGATTGTGTGTGTGTCTGTGTTTTAGAGGGAGTGTGTGTGTGTGTGTGTGTGTGTGTGTTTGGGAATAAGAGAGAGTGTTTGTATATTTGTGCATCTGGGAGTTAGAGAGTGGAGGTGTGTGTGTCTGGGAGTTATAGAGAGTGTGTGTGTGAGTGTGTGTGTGTGTGCCTGGGAGTTAGAAAGAGAGACTGTGTGTGTGTGTGTCTCCGAGTTTGAGAGTGTGTGTTCCTGGGAGTAAGACTGTGCGTGTGTGTGTGTGTGTTTCGGGGAGTTAGAAAGGCTGTTTTTGTATGTGTGTGTGTGTGTGTATCTGGGAGTTAGAGAGTGTGTGTGTGTGTGTGTCTGGGAGTTAGAGAGTGTGTGTGAGTGTGTGTGTGTATTTGGGAGTTAGAGTATGTGTGTGTGTGGGTTGATAGTTACAGAGAGTGTGTGTGTATGTGTGTCTGGGAGTAAGAGAGAGTGTGTGTATGTCTGTGTGTCTGGGAGTTAGAGAGTGGGTGTGTGTGTGTCTGGGAGTTAGAGAGTGTGTGTGTGTGTGTCTGCGATTCAGAGGGAGTGTGTGTGTGAGTGTGTGTGTGTGTCTGGGAGTTAGAGTGTGTGCGTGTGTGTGTGTGTCTGTGCCTGGGAGTTAGAGAGTGGGTGTGTGTGTGTCTGGAAGTTAGAGAGTGTGTGTGTGTGTCTGGGAGTTAGAGTGTGTGTGTGAGTGTGTGTGTGTGTGTCTGGGAGTTACAGAGAGTGTGTGCGTGTGTATGTCTGGGAGTTAAAGAGTGTGTGTGTGTGTTGTGTGTGTCTGGGAGTTAGAGTGCTTGTGTTTGTGTGTTTGTGTGTGTCTGCCAGGTAGAGAGAGTGTGTGTGTGTGTGTGTGTGTGTGTGTGTGTGTGTGTGTCTGGGAGTTAGAGAGTGTTTGTGAGTGTGTGTGTGTGTGTGTGTGTGTGTGTGTCTGGGAGTTAGAGAGAGTGTGCGTGTGCGTGTGTGTCTGGGAGTTAGAGAGTGGGTGTGTGTGTGTCTGGGAGTTAGAGAGTGTTTTTGTCTGACTGGGAGTTAGAGTGTGTGTGTGTGTGTGTCTGGGAGTTACAGAGAGTGTGTGTGTGTGTGTGTGTGGGAGTTAGAGAGAGAATGTGTTTGTGTGTGTGTGTGTGGGAGTTAGAGAGTGTGTGTGTATGTATCTTGGAATTAGAGTTTGTGTGAGTGTGTGTGTGTCTGGGAGTTAGAGAGAGTGTGTGTGTGTCTTGGAGTTAGAGAGTGTGTATGAGTGTGTGTGTGTGTGTCTGGGAGTAAGAGAGTGTGTGTGTCTGGGAGTTAGAGAGTGTTTGTGTGTTTGTGTGTCTGGGAGTTAGAGAGTGTGTGTATGTGTTTGTTTGTCAGGGAGTTAGAGAGTGTCTGTGTGTGTGCCTGGGAGGTAGAGAGTGTTTGTGTGTGTGCGTGAGTCTGGGAGTTAGAGAGTGTGTGTGTGTGTGTCTGGGAGGTAGAGAGTGTGTGTGTGAGTGTGTGTGTGTGTCTGGGAATAAGAGAGTGCATGTGTGTGTGCGTCTGGGATTTAGAGTGTGTGTGTGTGTGTGTCTGGGAGTTAGAGAGTGTGCATGTGTGCTTGTGTGTGTCTGGGAGTTAGAGAGTGTGTGTGTGTGTGTGTCTCGGAGTTAGGGAATGTCTGTTTGTGTGGCTGGGAGTTAGAGTGTGTGTGTGTGTTTGTGTGTGTTTGTGTGTGTCTTGGAGTTAGAGAGTGTTTGTGAGTGTGTGTGTGTGTGTGTCTAGGAGTTAGAGAGTGGGTGTGTGTGTGTCTGGGAGTTAGAGAGTGTGTGTGTGTGTCTGGGAGTTAGAGAGTGTGTGTGATTGTGTGTGTGTATTTGGGAGTTAGAGTGAGTGTGTGTGTGGGTCTGAGAGTTACAGAGCGTGTGTGTGTGTGTCTGGGAGTAAGAGAGAGTGTGTGCATGTCTGTGTGTCTGGGAGTTAGAGAGCGTGTGTGTGTGTCTGGGAGTTAGAGAGTGTGTGTGTGTCTGCGATTAAGAGGGAGTGTGTGTGTGAGTGTGTGTGTGTGTCTGGGAGTTAGAGTGTGTGCGTGTGTGTGTGTGTCTGTGCCTGGGAGTTAGAGAGTGTGTGTGTGTGTCTGGGAGTTAGAGTGTGTGTGTGAGTGTGTGTGTGTGTGTGTGTCTGAGAGTTACAGAGAGTGTGTGTGTGTGTATGTCTGGGAGTTAGAGAGTGTGTGTGTGTGTTTGTGTGTGTCTGGGAGTTTGATTGCGTGTGTGTGTGTGTTTGTGTGTATCTGCCAGTTAGAGAGAGTGTGTTTGTGTGTGTGCGTGTGTCTAGGAATTAGAGAGTGGGTGTGTGTGCGTCTGGGAGTTAGAGAGTGTTTGTGAGTGTGTGTGTGTATCTGGGAGTTAGAGTGCGTTTGTGTTTGGGTCTGGGAGTTACAGAGAGTGTGTGTGTGTGTGTGTGTCTGGGAGTTAGAGAGAGAATGTGTTTGTGTGTGTGTGTCTGGGAGTTAGAGAGTTTTTGTGTATGTGTCTTGGAATTAGAGTGTGTGTGATTGTG
This sequence comes from Carcharodon carcharias, assembly GCF_017639515.1. Classification (NCBI taxonomy): domain Eukaryota; kingdom Metazoa; phylum Chordata; class Chondrichthyes; order Lamniformes; family Lamnidae; genus Carcharodon; species Carcharodon carcharias. The sequence goes on from NC_054468.1 coordinate 166,702,404, forward strand.
TGTGTGTCTGCGATTTAGAGGGAGTGTGTGTGTGTGTGTGTGTTTGGGAATAAGAGAGATTGTGTGTATATTTGTGTGTCTGGGAGTTAGAGAGTGGGTGTGTGTGTGTCTGGGAGTTATAGACAGTGTGTGTGTGTGAGTGTGTGTGTGTGTGCCTGTGAGTTAGAAAGAGAGAGTGTGTGTGTGTGTCTCCGAGTTTGAGAGTGTGTGTTTCTGGGAGTAAGACTGTGTGTGTGTGTGTGTGTGTGTGTGTGTTTCGGGGAGTTAGAAAGGCTGTTTTTGTGTGTGTGTGTGTGTGTATCTGGGAGTTAGAGAGTGTTTGTCTAGGAGTTAGAGAGTGTGTGTTTGTGTGTGTGTGTCTGGGAGTTAGAGAGAGGGTGTGTGTGTCTCTGGGAGTTAGAGAGTGTGTGTTTGTGTTTGGAGTTAGAGTGTTTGTGTGTGTGTGTGTGTGTCTGGGAGTTAGAGATTGTGTGTCTGTGCTTGTGTGTGTCTGGGAGTTAAAGAGTGTGTGTGTGTGTATCTGGGATTTAGAGAGTTTGTGTGTGTGTCTGGGAGTTAGAATGAGTCTGTATGTGTCTGGGAGTTAAAGACTGTGTGTGTGTGTGTGTGTCTGGGATTTAGAGTGTGTGTGATTGTGTGTGTGTGTGTGTGTGTGAGTGTGTGTGTGTGTGTTCGTGTGTGTGTCTGGGAGTTAGAGAGTGTGTGTGTGCGTGTGTCTGGGAGTTAGAAAGAGAGAGTGTGTGTGTGTGTGTCTGGGAGTTTGAGATTGTGTGTTTCTGGGAGTAAGACTGTGTGTGTGTGTGTGTGTGTGTGTGTTTCGGGGAGTTAGAGAGAGTGTGTGTTGTGTGTGTGTGTGTGTGTTTGTGTGTGTGTCCGTGAGTTAGAGAGTGTGTGTCTGGGAGTTAGAGAGTGTGTGTGTGTGTGTGTGTGTCTGGGAGTTAGAGAGACTGTGTGTGCGTGTGTGTGTCTGGGCTGTAGAGAGTGGGTGTGTGTGTGTCTGGGAGTTAGAGAGTGTGTGTGAGTGTGTGTGTGTTTCTGGGAGGTAGAGTGTGTGTGTGTGTGTGTGTGTGTGTGTCTGGGAGTAACAGAGAGTGTGTGTGTGTGTGTCTGGGAGTTAGAGAGAGAATTTGTTTGTGTGTGTGTGTCTGGGAGTTAGAGAGTGTGTGTGTATGTATCTTCGAATTAGAGTGTGTGTGAGTGTGTGTGTGTCTGCGATTTAGAGGGAGTGTGTGCGTGTGTGTGTGTTTCTGGGAGTTAGAGAGTGGGTGTGTGTGTGTCTTGGAGTTAGAGAGTGTGCATGAGTGTGTGCTTGTGTGTCTGGGAGTTAGGGAGTTTGTGTGTGTGTGTGTTTTTCTGGGAGTTAGAGAGTGTCTGTGTGTGTGTCTGGGAATAAGAGGGTGCGTGTGTGTGTGCGTCTGGGAGTTAGAGAGTGTTTGTGTGTGTGTCTGGGTGTTAGAGAGTGTGGGTGTGTTTGTGTCTGGGAGTTAGAGAGACATTGTGTGTGTGTGTGTTTCCGGGTGTTAGCGAGAGTGTGTTTGTGTGTGTGTTTATCTGGGAGTTAGAGAGTGTCTGTGTGTGTGTCTGGGAGGTAGAGAGTGTTTGTGTGTGTGCATGTGTCTGGGAGTTAGAGAGTGTGTGTGTGTGTTTGTTTGTGTCTCTGAATAAGAGAGTGTGTGTGTGTGTGGCTGGGTGTTAGAGAGTGTGTTTGTGGGTGTGTTTGTGTGTCTGGGAATAAGAGAGTGCGTGTGTGTGTGCGTCTGGGAGTTAGAGTGTGTGTGTGTGTGTGTCTCGGAGTTACAGAGAATTTGTGTGTGTGTGTGTGTGTGTGTGTGTGTGTGTCTGGGTGTTAGAGAGTGTGTGTGTATGTATCTTGGAATTAGAGTGTGTGTGAGTGTGGGTGTGTCTGCGCTTTTGAGGGAGTGTGTGTGTGTGTGAGTGTCTGGGAGTTAGAGAAAGTGCGTGTGTGTGTGTCTGGGAGTTAGAGAGTGTTTGTGAGTGTGTGTGTGTGTGTGTCTAGGAGTTAGAGAGTGGGTGTGCGTGCGTCTGGGAGTTGGAGAGTGTGTGTGTGTGTCTGGGAGTTAGAGAGTGTGTGTGAGTGTGTGTGTGTATCTGGGAGTTAGAGTGTGTTAGTGTTTGGTTCTGGGAGTTACAGAGAGTGTGTGTGTGTGTGTGTCTGGGAGTTAGAGAGAGAATGTGTTTGTGTGTGTGTGTCTGGGAGTTAGAGAGTGTGTGTGTTTGTGTCTTGGAATTAGAGTGTGTGTGATTGTGTGTGTGTCTGTGATTTAGAGGGAGTGTGTGTGTGTGTGTGTGTGTGTGTGTTTGGGAATAAGAGAGAGTGTTTGTATATTTGTGCATCTGGGAGTTAGAGAGTGGAGGTGTGTGTGTCTGGGAGTTATAGAGAGTGTGTGTGTGAGTGTGTGTGTGTGTGCCTGGGAGTTAGAAAGAGAGACTGTGTGTGTGTGTGTCTCCGAGTTTGAGAGTGTGTGTTCCTGGGAGTAAGACTGTGCGTGTGTGTGTGTGTGTTTCGGGGAGTTAGAAAGGCTGTTTTTGTATGTGTGTGTGTGTGTGTATCTGGGAGTTAGAGAGTGTGTGTGTGTGTGTGTCTGGGAGTTAGAGAGTGTGTGTGAGTGTGTGTGTGTATTTGGGAGTTAGAGTATGTGTGTGTGTGGGTTGATAGTTACAGAGAGTGTGTGTGTATGTGTGTCTGGGAGTAAGAGAGAGTGTGTGTATGTCTGTGTGTCTGGGAGTTAGAGAGTGGGTGTGTGTGTGTCTGGGAGTTAGAGAGTGTGTGTGTGTGTGTCTGCGATTCAGAGGGAGTGTGTGTGTGAGTGTGTGTGTGTGTCTGGGAGTTAGAGTGTGTGCGTGTGTGTGTGTGTCTGTGCCTGGGAGTTAGAGAGTGGGTGTGTGTGTGTCTGGAAGTTAGAGAGTGTGTGTGTGTGTCTGGGAGTTAGAGTGTGTGTGTGAGTGTGTGTGTGTGTGTCTGGGAGTTACAGAGAGTGTGTGCGTGTGTATGTCTGGGAGTTAAAGAGTGTGTGTGTGTGTTGTGTGTGTCTGGGAGTTAGAGTGCTTGTGTTTGTGTGTTTGTGTGTGTCTGCCAGGTAGAGAGAGTGTGTGTGTGTGTGTGTGTGTGTGTGTGTGTGTGTGTGTCTGGGAGTTAGAGAGTGTTTGTGAGTGTGTGTGTGTGTGTGTGTGTGTGTGTGTCTGGGAGTTAGAGAGAGTGTGCGTGTGCGTGTGTGTCTGGGAGTTAGAGAGTGGGTGTGTGTGTGTCTGGGAGTTAGAGAGTGTTTTTGTCTGACTGGGAGTTAGAGTGTGTGTGTGTGTGTGTCTGGGAGTTACAGAGAGTGTGTGTGTGTGTGTGTCTGGGAGTTAGAGAGAGAATGTGTTTGTGTGTGTGTGTGTGGGAGTTAGAGAGTGTGTGTGTATGTATCTTGGAATTAGAGTTTGTGTGAGTGTGTGTGTGTCTGGGAGTTAGAGAGAGTGTGTGTGTGTCTGGGAGTTAGAGAGTGTGTATGAGTGTGTGTGTGTGTGTCTGGGAGTAAGAGAGTGTGTGTGTCTGGGAGTTAGAGAGTGTTTGTTTGTGTGTGTGTCTGGGAGTTAGAGAGTGTGTGTGTGTGTATGTCTGGGAGTTAGAGAGTGTCTGTGTGTGTGTTTGGGAGTTAGGGAGTGTTTGTGTGTGTGTGTGCATCTGGGAGTTAGAGAGTGTGTGTGTTTGTCTGGGAGTTAGATAGTGTGTGTGTGAGTGTGTGTGTGTGTGTGTGTCTGGGAGTAAGAGAGTGCATGTGTGTGTGCATCTCGGAGTTAGAGAGCGTGTGTGTGTGTGTCTGGGAGTTAGAGAGTGTGCATGTGTGCTTGTGTGTGTCTGGGAGTTAGAGAGTGTGTGTGTGTGTGTGTCTCGGAGTTAGGGAATGCCTGTTTGTGTGTCTAGGATTTAGAGTGTGTGTGTGTGTTTGTTTGTCTGTGTCTGGGAGTTAGAGAGTGTTTGTGAGTGTGTGTGTGTGTGTGCCTAGGAGTTAGAGAGTGGGTGTGTGTGTGTCTGGGAGTTAGAGAGTGTGTGTGTGTGTCTGGGAGTTAGAGAGTGTGTGTGATTGTGTGTGTGTATTTGGGAGTTAGAGTGAGTGTGTGTGTGGGTCTGAGAGTTACAGAGCGTGTGTGTGTGTGTCTGGGAGTAAGAGAGAGTGTGTGCATGTCTGTGTGTCTGGGAGTTAGAGAGCGTGTGTGTGTGTCTGGGAGTTAGAGAGTGTGTGTGTGTCTGCGATTAAGAGGGAGTGTGTGTGTGAGTGTGTGTGTGTGTCTGGGAGTTAGAGTGTGTGCGTGTGTGTGTGTGTCTGTGCCTGGGAGTTAGAGAGTGTGTGTGTGTGTCTGGGAGTTAGAGTGTGTGTGTGAGTGTGTGTGTGTGTGTGTGTGTCTGGGAGTTACAGAGAGTGTGTGTGTGTGTATGTCTGGGAGTTAGAGAGTGTGTGTGTGTGTTTGTGTGTGTCTGGGAGTTTGATTGCGTGTGTGTGTGTGTTTGTGTGTGTCTGCCAGTTAGAGAGAGTGTGTTTGTGTGTGTGCGTGTGTCTAGGAATTAGAGAGTGGGTGTGTGTGCGTCTGGGAGTTAGAGAGTGTTTGTGAGTGTGTGTGTGTATCTGGGAGTTAGAGTGCGTTTGTGTTTGGGTCTGGGAGTTACAGAGAGTGTGTGTGTGTGTGTGTGTCTGGGAGTTAGAGAGAGAATGTGTTTGTGTGTGTGTGTCTGGGAGTTAGAGAGTTTTTGTGTATGTGTCTTGGAATTAGAGTGTGTGTGATTGTGTGTGTGTCTGCGATTTAGAGGGAGTGTGTGTGTGTGTGTGTGTTTGGGAATAAGAGAGATTGTGTGTATATTTGTGTGTCTGGGAGTTAGAGAGTGGGTGTGTGTGTGTCTGGGAGTTATAGACAGTGTGTGTGTGTGAGTGTGTGTGTGTGTGCCTGTGAGTTAGAAAGAGAGAGTGTGTGTGTGTGTCTCCGAGTTTGAGAGTGTGTGTTTCTGGGAGTAAGACTGTGTGTGTGTGTGTGTGTGTGTGTGTGTTTCGGGGAGTTAGAAAGGCTGTTTTTGTGTGTGTGTGTGTGTGTATCTGGGAGTTAGAGAGTGTTTGTCTAGGAGTTAGAGAGTGTGTGTTTGTGTGTGTGTTTCTGGGAGTTAGAGAGAGGGTGTGTGTGTCTCTGGGAGTTAGAGAGTGTGTGTTTGTGTTTGGAGTTAGAGTGTTTGTGTGTGTGTGTGTGTGTCTGGGAGTTAGAGATTGTGTGTCTGTGCTTGTGTGTGTCTGGGAGTTAGAGAGTGTGTGTGTGTGTATCTGGGATTTAGAGAGTTTGTGTGTGTGTCTGGGAGTTAGAATGAGTCTGTATGTGTCTGGGAGTTAAAGACTGTGTGTGTGTGTGTGTCTGGGATTTAGAGTGTGTGTGATTGTGTGTGTGTGTGTGTGTGTGAGTGTGTGTGTGTGTGTTCGTGTGTGTGTCTGGGAGTTAGAGAGTGTGTGTGTGCGTGTGTCTGGGAGTTAGAAAGAGAGAGTGTGTGTGTGTGTCTGGGAGTTTGAGATTGTGTGTTTCTGGGAGTAAGACTGTGTGTGTGTGTGTGTGTGTGTGTGTTTCGGGGAGTTAGAGAGAGTGTGTGTTGTGTGTGTGTGTGTGTGTTTGTGTGTGTGTCCGTGAGTTAGAGAGTGTGTGTCTGGGAGTTAGAGAGTGTGTGTGTGTGTGTGTGTGTCTGGGAGTTAGAGAGACTGTGTGTGCGTGTGTGTGTCTGGGCTGTAGAGAGTGGGTGTGTGTGTGTCTGGGAGTTAGAGAGTGTGTGTGAGTGTGTGTGTGTTTCTGGGAGGTAGAGTGTGTGTGTGTGTGTGTGTGTGTGTGTGTCTGGGAGTAACAGAGAGTGTGTGTGTGTGTGTCTGGGAGTTAGAGAGAGAATTTGTTTGTGTGTGTGTGTCTGGGAGTTAGAGAGTGTGTGTGTATGTATCTTCGAATTAGAGTGTGTGTGAGTGTGTGTGTGTCTGCGATTTAGAGGGAGTGTGTGCGTGTGTGTGTGTTTCTGGGAGTTAGAGAGTGGGTGTGTGTGTGTCTTGGAGTTAGAGAGTGTGCATGAGTGTGTGCTTGTGTGTCTGGGAGTTAGGGAGTTTGTGTGTGTGTGTGTTTTTCTGGGAGTTAGAGAGTGTCTGTGTGTGTGTCTGGGAATAAGAGGGTGCGTGTGTGTGTGCGTCTGGGAGTTAGAGAGTGTTTGTGTGTGTGTCTGGGTGTTAGAGAGTGTGGGTGTGTTTGTGTCTGGGAGTTAGAGAGACATTGTGTGTGTGTGTGTTTCCGGGTGTTAGCGAGAGTGTGTTTGTGTGTGTGTTTATCTGGGAGTTAGAGAGTGTCTGTGTGTGTGTCTGGGAGGTAGAGAGTGTTTGTGTGTGTGCATGTGTCTGGGAGTTAGAGAGTGTGTGTGTGTGTGTGTTTGTGTCTCTGAATAAGAGAGTGTGTGTGTGTGTGGCTGGGTGTTAGAGAGTGTGTTTGTGGGTGTGTTTGTGTGTCTGGGAATAAGAGAGTGCGTGTGTGTGTGCGTCTGGGAGTTAGAGTGTGTGTGTGTGTGTGTCTCGGAGTTACAGAGAATTTGTGTGTGTGTGTGTGTGTGTGTGTGTGTGTGTCTGGGTGTTAGAGAGTGTGTGTGTATGTATCTTGGAATTAGAGTGTGTGTGAGTGTGGGTGTGTCTGCGCTTTTGAGGGAGTGTGTGTGTGTGTGAGTGTCTGGGAGTTAGAGAAAGTGCGTGTGTGTGTGTCTGGGAGTTAGAGAGTGGGTGTGTGTGTGTCTGGGAGTTAGAGAGTGTGTGTGTGTGTGTGTGGGAGTTAGAGTGTGTGTTTGAGTGTGTGTGTGTGTCTGGGAGTTAGAGTATGTTTGTGTGTGTGTGTGAGTGTCTGGGAGTTACCGAGAGTGAGTGTTTATGTGTGTGTCTGGGAGTTAGAGAGCGAATGTATTTGTGCGTGTGTGTCTGGGAGTTAGAGAGTGTGGTGTATGTAAATTGGAATTTGAGTGTGTGTGAGTGTGTGTGTGTCTGCGATTTAGAGGGAGTGTGTGTGTGTGTGTGTGTGTGTCTGGGAGTTAGAGAGTGTGTGTGTGAGTGTGTGTGTGTGTCAGGGAATAAGAGAGTGCGTGTGTGTGTGTGTCTGGGAGTTAGAGTGTGTGTGTGTGTGTGTGTCTGGGAGTTAGAGAGTGTGCGTGTGTGTTTGTGTGTGTCTGGGAGTTAGAGAGAGTGTGTGTGTGTATCTGGGAGTTAGAGAGTTTGTGTGTGTGTCTGGGAGTTAGAATGAGTCTGTGTGTGTCTGGGAGTTAGAGTGTGTGTGTGTGGGTGTCTCGGATTTAGAGTGTGTGTGATTGTGTGTGTGTGTGTGTATGTGTGTGAGTCTGGGATTTAGAGAGTGTGTGTGTGCGAGTGTCTGTGAGTCACAGAGAGTGTGTGTTTGAGTGTGTGTGTGTGTGCCTGGGAGTGAGAAAGAGAGAGTGTGTGTGTGTGTCTGGGAGTTTGAGATTGTGTGTTTCTGGGACTAAGACTGTGTGTGTGTGTTTGTGTGTGTGTGTTTCGGGGAATAAGAGAGAGTGTGTTTGTGTGTGTGTGTGTGTGTTTGTGTGTGTGTCTGGGCATTAGAGAGTGTGTGTGTGTGTGTCCGGGAGTTAGTGAGTCTGTGTCTGGGAGTTAGAGAGTGTGTGTGTGTTTGTGTGTGTCTGGGAGTTAGAGAGTGTGTGTGTGTGTATCTGGGAGTTAGGGAGTTTGTGTGCGTGTCTGGGAGTTAGAATGAGTCTGTGTGTGTCTGGGAGTTAGAGAGTGGGTGTGTGGGTGTCTCGGATTTAGAGTGTGTGTGATTGTGTGAGTGTGTGTGTGTTTGTGTTTGTGTCTGGGATTTAGAGAGTGTGTGTTTGTGTCTGGGAGTTAGAATGAGTCTGTATGTGTCTGGGAGTTAAAGACTGTGTGTGTGTGTGTCTGGGATTTAGAGTGTGTGTGATTGTGTGTGTGTGTGTGTGTGTGTGTGTATGTGTGTGTGTGTTTGTGTGTGTGTCTGGGAGTTAGAGAGTGTATGTGTGCGTGTGTCTGGGAGTTAGAAAGAGAGAGTGTGTGTGTGTGTCTGGGAGTTTGAGATTGTGTGTTTCTGGGAGTAAGACTGTGTGTGTGGGTGTGTGTGTGTGTTTCGGGGAGTTAGAGAGAGTGTGTGTTGTGTGTGTGTGTGTGTTTGTGTGTGTGTCTGTGCATTAGAGAGTTTGTGTGTGTGTGTCCATGAGACAGAGAGTGTCTGTCTGGGAGTTAGAGAGTGTGTGTGTGTGTGTGTGTGTGTGTCTGGGAGTTAGAGAGACTGTTTGTGCGTGTGTGTGTCTGGGATTTAGAGAGTTTGTGTGTGTGTCTGGGAGTTAGAATGAGTCTGTATGTGTCTGGGAGTTAAAGACTGTGTGTGTGTGTGTCTGGGATTTAGAGTGTGTGTGATTGTGTGTGTGTGTGTGTCCGTGAGTTAGAGAGTGTGTGTCTGGGAGTTAGAGAGTGTGTGTGTGTGTGTGTGTGTCTGGGAGTTAGAGAGACTGTGTGTGCGTGTGTGTGTCTGGGATGTAGAGAGTGGGTGTGTGTGTGTCTGGGAGTTAGAGAGTGTGTGTGAGTGTGTGTGTGTTTCTGGGAGGTAGAGTGTGTGTGTGTGTGTGTGTGTCTGGGAGTAACAGAGAGTGTGTGTGTGTGTGTGTGTCTGGGAGTTAGAGAGAGAATGTGTTTGTGTGTTTGTGTCTGGGAGTTAGAGAGTGTGTGTGTATGTATCTTCGAATTAGAGTGTGTGTGAGTGTGTGTGTGTCTGCGATTTAGAGGGAGTGTGTTTGTGTGTGTGTTTCTGGGAGTTAGAGAGTGGGTGTGTGTGTGTCTTTGAGTTAGAGAGTGTGCATGAGTGTGTGTGTGTGTGTCTGGGAGTAAGAGAGTGTGTGTGTCTGGGAGTTAGAGTGTGTTTGTGTGCTTGTGTGTCTGGGAGTTAGGGAGTGTGTGTGTGTGTGTGTTTGTGTGGGAGTTAGAGAGTGTCTGTGTGTGTATCTGGGAATAAGAGAGAGCGTGTGTGTGTGCGTCTGGGAGTTAGAGAGTGTTTGTGTGTGTGTCTGGGTGTTAGAGAGTGTGGGTGTGTTTGTGTCTGGGAGTTAGAGAGACATTGTGTGTGTGTGTGTTTCCGGGTGTTAGCGAGAGTGTGTTTGTGTGTGTGTTTAACTGGGAGTTAGAGAGTGTCTGTGTGTGTGTCTGGGAGGTAGAGAGTGTTTGTGTGTGTGCATGTGTCTGGGAGTTAGAGAGTGTGTGTGTGTGTTTGTGTGTGTCTGGGAGTTAGAGAGTGGGTGTGTGTGTGTCTGGGAGTTAGAGAGTGTGTGGTTGTGTGTGTGTGGGAGTTAGAGAGTGTGTGTGAGTGTGTGTGTGTGTCTGGGAGTTAGAGTATGTCTGTGTGTGTGTGTGTGGCTGGGAGTTAGAGAGTGTGTTTGTGGGTGTGTTTGTGTGTCTGGGAATAAGAGAGTGCGTGTGTGTGTGCGTCTGGGAGTTAGAGAGTGTGTGTGTGTGTCTCGGAGTTACAGAGAATTTGTGTGTGTGTGTGTGTGTGTCTGGGTGTTAGAGATTGTGTGTGTATGTATCTTGGAATTAGAGTGTGTGTGAGTGTGGGTGTGTCTGCGATTTTGAGGGAGTGTGTGTGTGTGTGTGTCTGGGAGTTAGAGAAAGTGTGTGTGTGTGTGTCTGGGAGTTAGAGAGTGGGTGTGTGTGTGTCTGGGAGTTAGAGAGTGTGTGTGTGTGTGTGTGTGTGGGAGTTAGAGAGTGTGTTTGAGTGTGTGTGAGTGTCTGGGAGTTAGAGTATGTTTGTGTGTGTGTGAGTGTCTGGGAGTTACCGAGAGTGTGTGTTTATGTGTGTGTCTGGGAGTTAGAGAGCGAATGTGTTTGTGTGTGGGTGTCTGGGAGTTACACAGTGTGGTGTATGTAAATTGGAATTAGAGTGTGTGTGAGTGTGTGTGTGTCTGCGATTTAGAGGGAGTGTGTGTGTGTGTGTGTGTGTGTGTTTCTGGGAGTTAGAGAGTGGGTGTGTGTGTATCTGGGAGTTAGAGAGTTTGTGTGTGTGTCTGGGAGTTAGAATGAGTCTGTGTGTGTCTGGGAGTTAGAGAGAGTGTGTGTGTGTGTCTGGGAGTTAGAGAGTGTGTGTGTGAGTGTGTGTGTGTATCTGGGCATAATAGAGTGCGTGTGTGTGTGCGTCTGGGAGTTAGAGAGTGTGTGTGTGTCCGGGAGTTAGGGAGTGTTTGCCTGGGAGTTAGAGAGTGAGTGTGTGTTTGTGTGTGTGTGTGTGTGTGTGTGTGTGTCTGGGAGTTAGAGAGTGGGTGTGTGTGTCTCTGGGAGTTAGAGAGTGTGTGTGTGTGTGTGTGTGTGTGTCTGGGAGTTAGAGAGTGGGTGTGTGTGTCTCTGGGAGTTAGAGAGTGTGTGTGTGTGTCTGGGAGATAGAGAGTGTGTGTGTGTGTGTGTGTGTGTGTCTGGGAGTTACAGTGAGTGTGTATGTGTGTGTGTCTGGGAGTTAGATAGTGTGTGTGCTTGTGTGTGTCTGGGAGTTAGAGAGTGTGTGTGTGTGTATCTGGGAGTTAGAGAGTTTGTGTGTGTGTCTGGGAGTTAGAATGATTCTGTGTGTGTCTGGGAGTTAAAGACTGTGTGTGTGTGTGTCTGGGATTCAGAGTGTGTGTGATTGTGTGTGTGTGTGTGTGTGTGTGTGTGTTTGTGGTTGTGTCTGGGAGTTAGTGAGTGTGTGTGTGCGTGTGCCTGGGAGTTAGAAAGAGAGAGTGTGTGTGTGTGTCTGGGAGTTTGAGATTGTGTGTTTCTGGGAGTCAGACTGTGTGTGTGTGTGTGTGTTTCGGGGAGTTAGAGAGAGTGTGTGTTGTGTGTGTGTGTTTGTGTGTGCGTTTGGGAGTCAGAGAGTGTGTGTGTGTGTGTCTGGGAGTTAGAGAGACTGAGTGTGCGTGTGTTTGTCTGGGAGTTAGATAGTGGGTGTGTGTGTGTCTGGGAGTTAGAGAGTGTGTGTGTGTGTCTGGGAGTTAGAGAGTGTTTGTGAGTGTGTGTGTGTGTCTGGGAGTAAGAGTGTGTGTGTGTGTCTGGGAGTAACAGAGAGTGTGTGTGTGTGTGTGTCTGGGAGTTAGAGAGAGAATGTGTTTGTGTGTATGTGTCTGGGATTTAGAGAGTGTGTGTGTATGTATCTTCGAATTAGAGTGTGTGTGAGTGTGTGTGTGTCTGCGATTTAGAGGGAGTGTGTGTTTGTGTGTGTGTGTTTCTGGGAGTTAGAGAGTGGGTGTGTGTGTGTTTGTCTGGGAGTTAGAGTGTCTGTGTGTGTGTCTGGGAGGTAGAGCGTGTTTGTGTGTGTGTGTGTGTCTGGGAGTTAGAGAGAATTTGTGTGTGTGTCTGGGAGGTAGAGAGTGTTTGTGTGTGTGTGTGTGTCCGGGAGTTAGAGAGTGTGTGTCTGGGAGTTAGAGAGTGTGTGTGTGTGTGTGTGTGTGTGTGTGTCTGGGAGTTAGAGAGACTGTGTGTGCGTGTGTTTGTCTGGGAGTTACAGAGTGGGTGTGTGTGTGTCTGGGAGTTAGAGAGTGTGTGTGTGTGTGTCTGGGAGTTAGAGAGTGTGTGTAAGTGTGTGCGTGTGTCTGGGAGTAAGAGTGTGTGTGTGCGTCTGGGAGTAAAAGAGAGTGTGTGTGTGTGTGTGTCTGGGAGTTAGAGATAGAATGTGTTTGTGTGTGTGTGTCTGGGAGTTAGAGAGTGTGTGTGCATGTATCTTCGAATTAGAGTGTGTGTGAGTGTGTGTGTGTCTGCGATTTATAGGGAGTGTGTGTGTGTGTGTGTTTCTGGGAGTTAGAGAGTGGGTGTGTCTGTGTTTGTCTGGGAGTTAGAGAGTGTCTGTGTGTGTGTCAGGGAGGTAGAGAGTGTTTGTGTGTGTGCGTGTGTCTGGGAGTTAGAGAGTGTGTGTGTGTGTGTGTCTGGGAGTTAGAGAGTGTGTGTGTGTGTGTGTCTGGGAGTTAGAGAGTGTGTGTGTGTGTGTGTCTGGGATTTAGAGTGTGTGTGATTGTGTGTGTGTGTGTGTGTGTGTGTGTGTGTGTGTGTTTGTGTGTGTGTCTGGGAGTTAGAGAGTGTGTGTGTGCGTGTGTCTGGGAGTTAGAAAGAGAGAGTGTGTGTGTGTGTCTGGGAGTTTGAGATTGTGTGTTTCTGGGAGTAAGACTGTGTGTGTGTGTGTGTGTGTGTGTGTGTTTTGGGGAGTTAGAGAGAGTGTGTGTTGTGTGTGTGTGTGTGTTTGTGTGTGTGTCTGGGCATTAGAGAGTTTGTGTGTGTGTGTCCATGAGTCAGAGAGTGTCTGTCTGGGAGTTAGAGAGTGTGTGTGTGTGTGTGTGTGTGTCTGGGAGTTAGAGAGACTGTTTGTGCGTGTGTGTGTCTGGGATTTAGAGAGTTTGTGTGTGTGTCTGGGAGTTAGAATGAGTCTGTATGTGTCTGGGAGTTAAAGACTGTGTGTGTGTGTGTCTGGGATTTAGAGTGTGTGTGATTGTGTGTGTGTGTGTGTCCGTGAGTTAGAGAGTGTGTGTCTGGGAGTTAGAGAGTGTGTGTGTGTGTGTGTGTGTCTGGGAGTTAGAGAGACTGTGTGTGCGTGTGTCTGGGAGTTAGAAAGAGAGAGTGTGTGTGTGTGTCTGGGAGTTTGAGATTGTGTGTTTCTGGGAGTAAGACTGTGTGTGTGTGTGTGTGTGTGTGTGTGTTTCGGGGAGTTAGAGAGAGTGTGTGTTGTGTGTGTGTGTGTGTGTTTGTGTGTGTGTCTGGGCGTTAGAGAGTGTGTGTGTGTGTGTCCGTGAGTTAGACAGTGTGTGTCTGGGAGTTAGAGAGTGTGTGTGTGTGTGTGTGTCTGGGAGTTAGAGAGACTGTGTGTGCGTGTGTGTGTCTGGGATGTAGAGAGTGGGTGTGTGTGTGTCTGGGAGTTAGAGAGTGTGTGTGAGTGTGTGTGTGTTTCTGGGAGGTAGAGTGTGTGTGTGTGTGTGTGTGTGTGTGTGTCTGGGAGTAACAGAGTGTGTGTGTGTGTGTGTGTGTCTGGGAGTTAGAGAGAGAATGTGTTTGTGTGTTTGTGTCTGGGAGTTAGAGAGTGTGTGTGTATGTATCTTCGAATTAGAGTGTGTGTGAGTGTGTGTGTGTCTGCGATTTAGAGGGAGTGTGTTTGTGTGTGTGTTTCTGGGAGTTAGAGAGTGGGTGTGTGTGTGTCTTGGAGTTAGAGAGTGTGCATGAGTGTGTGTGTGTGTGTCTGGGAGTAAGAGAGTGTGTGTGTGTGGGAGTTAGAGTGTGTTTGTGTGCTTGTGTGTCTGGGAGTTAGGGAGTGTGTGTGTGTGCGTTTGTGTGGGAGTTAGAGAGTGTCTGTGTGTGTATCTGGGAATAAGAGAGTGCGTGTGTGTGTGCGTCTGGGAGTTAGAGAGTGTGTGTGTGTGTCTCGGAGTTACAGAGAATTTGTGTGTGTGTGTGTGTGTGTGTCTGGGTGTTAGAGATTGTGTGTGTATGTATCTTGGAATTAGAGTGTGTGTGAGTGTGGGTGTGTCTGCGATTTTGAGGGAGTGTGTGTGTGTGTGAGTGTCTGGGAGTTAGAGAAAGTGTGTGTGTGTGTGTCTGGGAGTTAGAGAGTGTGTGTGTGTGTGTGTGTGGGAGTTAGAGAGTGTGTTTGAGTGTGTGTGTGTGTCTGGGAGTTAGAGTATGTTTGTGTGTGCGTGAGTGTCTGGGAGTTACCGAGAGTGTGTGTTTATGTGTGTGTCTGGGAGTTAGAGAGCGAATGTGTTTGTGTGTGTGTGTCTGGGAGTTAGACAGTGTGGTGAATGTAAATTGGAATTTGAGTGTGTGTGAGTGTGTGTGTGTCTGCGATTTAGAGGGAGTGTGTGTGAGTGTGTGTTTGTGTCAGGGAATAAGAGAGTGCGTGTGTGTGTGCATCTGGGAGTTAGAGTGTGTGTGTGTGTGTGTCTGGGATTTAGAGAGTGTGTGTGTGTGTTTGTGTGTGTCTGGGAGTTAGAGAGTGTGTGTGTGTGTATCTGGGAGTTAGAGAGTTTGTGTGTGTGTCTGGGAGTTAGAATGAGTCTGTGTGTGTCTGGGAGTTAGAGAGTGTGTGTGTGGGTGTCTCGGATTTAGAGTGTGTGTGATTGTGTGTGTGTGTGTGTGTTTGTGTGTGTGTCTGGGATTTAGAGAGTGTGTGCGTGCGAGTGTCTGTGAGTTACAGAGAGTGTGTGTTTGAGTGTGTGTGTGTGTGCCTGGGAGTGAGAAAGAGAGAGGGTGTGTGTGTGTCTGGGAGTTTGAGATTGTGTGTTTCTGGGACTAAGACTGTGTGTGTGTGTGTGTGTGTGTGTGTTTCGGGGAATAAGAGAGAGTGTGTTTGTGTGTGTGTGTGTGTGTGTTTGTGTGTGTGTCTGGGCATTAGAGAATGTGTGTGTGTGTGTCCGGGAGTTAGAGAGTGTGTGTCTGGGAGTTAGAGAGTGTGTGTGTGTGTGTGTGTGCGTCTGGGAGTTAGAGTGTGTGTGTGTGTGTGTGTGGGAGTTAGAGAGTGTGTGTGTGTGTTTGTGTGTGTCTGGGAGTTAGAGAGTGTGTGTGTGTGTATCTGGGAGTTAGAGAGTTTGTGTGTGTGTCTGGGAGTTAGAATGAGTCTGTGTGTGTCTGGGAGTTAGAGAGTGTGTGTGTGGGTGTCTCGGATTTAGTGTGTGTGTGATTGTGTGAGTGTGTGTGTGTTTGTGTGTGTGTCTGGGATTTAGAGAGTGTGTGTGTGCGAGAGTCTGTGAGTTACAGGGAGTGTGTGTTTGAGTGTGTGTGTGTGTGCCTGGGAGTGAGAAAGAGAGAGTGTGTGTGTGTGTCTGGGAGTTTGAGATTGTGTGTTTCTGGGACTAAGACTGTCTGTGTGTGTGTGTGTGTGTGTGTGTGTGTGTGTGTGTTTCGGGGAATAAGAGAGAGTGTGTTTGTGTGTGTGTGTGTGTGTGTTTGTGTGTGTGTCTGGGCATTAGAGAGTGTGTGTGTGTGTGTGTGTCCGGGAGTTAGAGAGTCTGTGTCTGGGAGTTAGAGAGTGTGTGTGTGTGTGTGTGTGTGTGTGTGTGTGTGTGTCTGGGAGTTAGAGAGACTGTGTGTGCGTGTGTTTGTCTGGGAGTTACAGAGTGGGTGTGTGTGTGTCTGGGAGTTAGAGAGTGTGTGTGTGTGTGTCTGGGAGTTAGAGAGTGTGTGTAAGTGTGTGTGTGTGTCTGGGAGTAAGAGTGTGTGTGTGCGTCTGTGAGTAACAGAGAGTGTGTGTGTGTGTGTGTCTGGGAGTTAGAGAGAGAATGTGTTTGTGTGTGTGTGTCTGGGAGTTAGAGAGTGTGTGTGCATGTATCTTCGAATTAGAGTGTGTGTGAGTGTGTGTGTGTCTGCGATTTAGAGGGAGTGTGTGTGTGTGTGTGTTTCTGGGAGTTAGAGAGTGGGTGTGTCTGTGTTTGTCTGGGAGTTAGAGAGTGTCTGTGTGTGTGTCAGGGAGGTAGAGAGTGTTTGTGTGTGTGCGTGTGTCTGGGAGTTAGAGAGTGTGTGTGTGTGTGTGTCTGGGAGTTAGAGAGTGTGTGTGTGTGTGTCTGGGAGTTAGAGAGTGTGTGTGTGTGTGTGTCTGGGATTTAGAGAGTGTGTGTGTGCGTGTGTCTGGGAGTTAGAGAGTGTGTGTGTGTGTGTGTCTGGGAGTTAGAGAGTGTGTGTGTGTGTCTGGGAGTTAGAGAGTGTGTGTGTGTGTGTGTCTGGGAGTTAGAGAGTGTGTGTGAGTGTGTGTATGTGTCTGGGAGTTAGAGTATGTGTGTGTGTGTGTGAGTGTCTGGGAGTTACCGAGAGTGTGTGTTTATGTGTGTGTCTGGGAGTATGAGAGCGAATGTGTTTGTGTGTGTGTGTCTGGGAGTTAGACAGTGTGGTGTATGTAAATTGGAATTAGAGTGTGTGTGAGTGTGTGTGTGTCTGCGATTTAGAGGGATTGTGTGTGTGTGTGTGTGTGTGTGTGTGTGTGTGTCTTGGAGTTAGAGAGACTGTGATGTGTGTGAGTGTGTGTGTGTGTGATTCTGGGAGTTAGAGAGTGGGTGTTTGTGTGTCTTGGAGTTAGAAAGTGTGTGTGTGTGTCTGGGAGTAAGATTGTGTGTGTGTGTGTCTGGGAATTAGAGAGTGTTTGTTTGTGTGTTTGTGTGTCTGGGAGTTAGAGAGTGTGTGTGTGTCTGTGTTTGTCTGGGAGTTAGAGAGGGTCTGTGTTTGTGTCTGGGAGTTAGAGAGTGTTTGTGTGTGTGTCTGGGTGTTAGAGAGTGTGGGTGTGTTGGTGTCTGGGAGTTAGAGAGACATTGTGTTTGTGTGTGTTTCCGGGAGTTAGCGAGAATGTGTTTGTGTGTGTGTTTAACTGGGAGTTAGAGATTGTCTGTGGGTGTGTCTGGGAGGTAGAGAGTCTGTGTGTGTGTTTGTTTGTCTGGGAATAAGAGAGTGTGTGTGTGTGTGGCTGGGAGTTAGAGTGTGTTTATGGGTGTGTTTGTGTGTCTGGGAATAAGAGAGTGCGTGTGTGTGTGCGTCTGGGATAAAGAGAGTGTGTGTGTGTGTGTCTCGGAGTTACAGAGAATTTGTGTGTGTGTGTGTGTGTGTGTGTGTGTCTGGGTGTTAGAGAGTGTGTGTGTATGTATCTTGGAATTAGAGTGTGTGTGAGTGTGGGTGTGTCTGCGATTTTGAGGGAGTGTGTGTGTGTGTGTCTGGGAGTTAGAGAAAGTGTGTGTGTGTGTGTCTGGGAGTTAGAGAGTGTGTGTGTGTGTGTGTGTCTGGGAGTTAGAGAGTGTGTGTGTGTGTGTGTGGGGGAGTTAGAGAGTGTGTGTGAGTGTGTGTGTCTTTGTCTGGGAGTTAGAGTATGTGTGTGTGTTTGTGAGTGTCCGGGAGTTACCGAGAGTGTGTGTTTATGTGTGTGTCTGGGAGTATGAGAGCGAATGTGTTTGTGTGTGTGTGTCTGGGTGTTAGACAGTGTGGTGTATGTAAATTGGAATTAGAGTGTGTGTGAGTGTGTGTGTGTCTGCGATTTAGAGGGATTGTGTGTGTGTGTGTGTGTGTGTGTGTGTCTGGGAGTTAGAGAGACTGTGTGTGTGTGAGTGTGTGTGTGTGTGATTCTGGGAGTTAGAGAGTGGGTGTTTGTGTGTCTTGGAGTTAGAGAGTGTGTGTGTGTGTGTGTCTGGGAGTAAGATTGTGTGTGTGTGTGTCTGGGAATTAGAGAGTGTTTGTTTGTGTGTTTGTGTGTCTGGGAGTTAGAGAGTGTGTGTGTGTCTGTGTTTGTCTGGGAGTTAGAGAGGGTCTGTGTTTGTGTCTGGGAGGTAGAGAGTGTTTGTGTGTTTGTGTGTGTCTGGGAGGAAGAGAGTGTGTGTGTGTGTGGCTGGGAGTTTGAGAGTGTGTTTTTGGGTGTGTTTGTGTGTGTCTGGGAGTTAGAGAGTGTGTGTGTGTGTCTCGGAGTTAGAGACTGTCTGTTTGTGTGGCTGGGAGTTAGAGTGTGTGTGTGTGTGTTTGTGTGTGTCTGGAAGTTAGAGTGTGTCTGTGTGTGTGTGTGTGTTTGTGTGTGTGTGTCTGGTAGTTAGAGAGTGTTTGTGAGTGTGTGTGTGTGTGTGTGTGTGGGAGTTAGAGAGTGTGTGTGAGTGTGTGTGTGAGTCTGGGAGTTAGAGTGTGTGTGTTTGTGTGTGTGTGTCTTGGAGTTACACAGGGTATGTGTGTGTGTGTGTCTGGGAGTTAGAGAGAGAACGTGTGTGTGTGTCTTGTAGTTAGAGAGTGTGTATGAGTGTGTGTGTGTGTCTGGGAGTAAGAGAGTGTGTGTGTCTGGGAGTTAGAGAGTGTGTGTGCGTGTTTCTGTGAGTTAGAGAGTGTTTGTTTGTGTTTTTGTGTGTGTGTTTGTGTGTGTGTGTGTGTGTTTGTCTGAGAGTTAGAGAGTGTCTGTGTGTGTGTCTGGGAGGTAGAGATTGTTTGTGTGTGTGTGTCTGGGAGTTAGAGAGTGTGTGTGTGAGTGTGTGTGTGTGTTTGGGAATAAGAGAGTGCGTGTGTGTGTGCGTCTGGGTGTTAGAGAGTGTGTGTGTGTGTGTGTGTGGCTGGGAGTTAGAGTTTGTGTGTGTATGTATCTTGGAATTAGAGTGTGTGTGAGTGTGTGTGTGTCTGCGATTTAGAGGGAGTGTGTGTGTGTGTGTGTGTGTTTCAGGGAGTTAGAGAGTGGGTGTGTGTGTGTCTTGGAGTTAGAGAGTGTGTATGACTGTGTATGTGTGTGTCTGGGAGTAAGAGAGTGTGTGTGTCTGGGAGTTAGAGAGTGTGTTTGTGTGCTTGTGTGTCTGGGAGTTAGGGAGTGTGTGTGTGTGTGTGTTTGTCTGGGAGTTAGAGTGTCTGTGTGTGTGTCTGGGAATAAGAGAGTGCGTGTGTGTGTGTGTGTGTGCGTCTGGGAGTTAGAGAGTGTTTGTGTGTGTGTCTGGGTGTTAGAGAGTGTGGGTGTGTTTGTGTCTGGGAGTTAGAGAGACATTGTGTTTGTGTGTGTTTCCGGGAGTTAGCGAGAATGTGTTTGTGTGTGTGTTTAACTGGGAGTTAGAGATTGTCTGTGTGTGTGTCTGGGAGGTAGAGAGTGTGTGTGTGTGTTTCTTTGTCTGGGAATAAGAGAGTGTGTGTGTGTGTGGCTGGGAGTTAGAGAATGTGTTTATGGGTGTGTTTGTGTGTCTGGGAATAAGAGAGTGCGTGTGTGTGTGCGCCTGGGATAAAGAGAGTGTGTGTGTGTGTGTCTGGGTGTTAGAGTGTGTGTGTGTGTGTGTGTGTGTGTCTCGCAGTTACAGAGAATTTGTGTATGTGTGTGTGTGTGTGTGTCTGGGTGTTAGGAGAGTGTGTGTGTATGTATCTTGGAATTAGAGTGTGTGTGTGTGTGTGTGTGTCTGCGATTTAGAGGGAGTGTGTGTGTGTGTGTGTGTGTTTCAGGGAGTTAGAGAGTGGGTGTGTGTGTGTCTTGGAGTTAGAGAGTGTGTATGAGCGTGTGTGTGTGTGTGTGTCTGAGAGTTAGAGAGAGTGTGTATGTGTGTCTTGGAGTTAGAGAGTGTGTATGAGTGTGTGTGTGTTTGTCTGGGAGTTAGACAGTGTGGTGTATGTAAATTGGAATTAGAGTGTGTGTGAGTGTGTGTGTGTCTGCGATTTAGAGGGATTGTGTGTGTGTTTGTGTGTGTGTGTCTGGGAGTTAGTGAGACTGTGTGAGTGTGTGTGTGTGTGATTCTGGGAGTTAGAGAGTGGGTGTTTGTGTGTCTTGGAGTTAGAGAGTGTTTGTGTATGTCTGGGAGTAAGATTGTGTGTGTGTGTGTCTGGGAATTAGAGAGTGTTTGTTTGTGTGTTTGTGTGTCTGGGAGTTAGATAGTGTGTGTATGTCTGTGTTTGTCTGGGAGTTAGAGAAGGTCTGTGTTTGTGTCTGGGAGGTAGAGAGTGTTTGTGTGTTTGTGTGTGTCTGGGAGTAACAGAGTGTGTGTGTGCGTGGCTAGGCGTTAGAGAGTGTGTTTTTGGGTGTGTTTGTGTGTGTCTGGGAGTTGAGAGTGTATGTCTGGGAGTTAGAGAGTGTGTGTGTGTGTGTCTGGGAGTTAGAGAGACTTTGTGTGCGTGTGTTTGTCTGGGAGTTAGAGAGTGGGTGTGTGTGTGTCTGGGAGTTAGAGAGTGTGTGTGTGTGTCTGGGAGTTAGAGATTGTGAGTGTGTGTGTGTGTGTTTCTGGGAGGTAGAGTGTGTGTGTGTGTCTGTGTTTCTGGGAGTAACAGAGAGTTTGTGTGTGTGTGTGTCTGGGAGTTAGAGAGAGAATGTGTTTGTGTGTGTGTGTCTGGGAGTTAGAGATTGTGTGTGTATGTATCTTCTAATTGGAGTGTGCGTGAGTGTGTGTGTGTCTGCGATTTAGAGGGAGTGTGTTTGTGTGTGTGTGTTTCTGGGAGTTAGAGAGTGGGTGTGTGTGTGTCTTGGAGTTAGAGAGTGTGTATGACTGTGTATGTGTGTGTCTGGGAGTAAGAGAGTGTGTGTGTCTGGGAGTTAGAGAGTGTGTTTGTGTGCTTGTGTGGTCTGGGAGTTAGGGAGTGTGTGTGTGTGTGTTTGTCTGGGAGTTAGAGAGTGTCTGTGTGTGTGTCTGGGAATAAGAGAGTGCGTGTGTGTGTGTGTGTGCGTCTGGGAGTTAGACAGTGTTTGTGTGTGTGTCTGGGTGTTAGAGAGTGTGGGTGTGTTTGTGTCTGGGAGTTAGAGAGACATTGTGTTTGTGTGTGTTTCCGGGAGTTAGCGAGAATGTGTTTGTGTGTGTGTTTAACTGGGAGTTAGAGATTGTCTGTGTGTGTGTCTGGGAGGTAGAGAGTCTGTGTGTGTGTTTGTTTGTCTGGGAATAAGAGAGTGTGTGTGTGTGTGGCTGGGAGTTAGAGAGTGTCTTTATGGGTGTGTTTGTGTGTCTGGGAATAAGAGAGTGCGTGTGTGTGTGCGTCTGGGATAAAGAGAGTGTGTGTGTGTGTGTCTGGGAGTTAGAGTGTGTGTGTGTGTGTGTGTCTCGGAGTTACAGAGAATTTGTGTGTGTGTGTGTGTGTGTGTGCCTGGGTGTTAGAGAGTGTGTGTGCATGTATCTTGGAATTAGAGTGTGTGTGAGTGTGGGTGTGTCTGCGATTTTAAGGGAGTGTGTGTGTGTGTGTGTGCCTGGGAGTTAGAGAAAGTGTGTGTGTGTATGTCTGGGAGTTAGAGAGTGTGTGTGTGTGTGTGTCTGGGAGTTAGAGTGTGTGTGTGTGTGTGTGTGTGGGGGAGTTAGAGAGTGTGTGTGAGTGTGTGTGTGTGTCTGGGAGTTAGAGTATGTGTGTGTGTGTGTGAGTGTCTGGGAGTTACCGAGAGTGTGTGTTTATGTGTGTGTCTGGGAGTTAGAGTGTGTGTATGTGTGTGTACGTGTGTGTGTGTGTCTGGGAGTTACAGAGAGAATGTGTGTGTGTGTGTCTGGCAGTTAGAGAGTGTGTGTGTATGTATCTTGGAATTAGAGTGTGTGTGAGTGTGTGCGTGTCTGCGATTAAGAGGGAGAGTGTGTGTGTGTGTATGTGTGTGTACGTGTATGTGTTTGTCTGGGAGTTACAGAGAGTATGTGTGTGTGTGTCTGGGAGTGAGAGAGTGTGTGTGTACGTATCTTGGAATTAGAGTGTGTGTGAGTGTGTGTGTGTCTGCGATTTAGAGGGAATGTGTGTGTGTGTGTTGGTTTGTGTCTTGGAGTTAGAGAGAGTGTGTGTGTGTGTGTGTGTTTCTGGGAGTTAGAAAGAGTGTGTGTGTGTGTCTGGGAGTAAGAGAGTGTGTGTGTGTGTTTGTGTCTGGGAGTTAGAGAGTGTGTGTGTGTGTGTGTCTGGGAGTTTGAAAGTGTGTGTGTGTGTGTGTGTGTGTCTGTGTGTGTCTGGGAGTTAGAGAGAGTGTGTGTGTCTGTGTCTGGGAGTTATAGGATGTTTGTGTGTTTGTGTCTGGGACTCAGAGAGTGTGTGTGTATGTGTCTGGGAGTTTGAGAGTGTGTGTGTGAGTGTCTGGGAGTTAGAGAGTGTGTGGGTGTGTGTGTGTCTGGGAGTAAGAGAGTGTGTGTGTGTGTGTGTGTGGGAGTTAGAGTGTGTTTGTTTGTGTTTTTGCGTGTCTGGGAGTTAGAGAGTGTGTGTGTGTGTGTCTTTGTCTGGGAGTTAGAGAGTGTCTGTGTGTGTGTCTGGTAGGTAGAGAGTGTTTGTGTGTGTGCGTGTGTCTGGGAGTTAGAGAGTGTGTGTGTGTGTGTGTCTGGGAGATAGAGAGTGTGTGTGTGAATGTGTGTGTGTGTCTGGGAATAAGAGAGTGCGTGTGTGTGCGTCTGAGAGTTAGAGAGTGTGTGTGTTTGTCTGGGAGTTAGAGATTGTGTGGGTGTGTGTGTGTCTGGGAGTTAGTGAGTGTGTGTGTGTGTGTCTGGGAGTTAGAGAGCCTTTGTGTGTGTGTTTGGGAGTTAGAGAGTGTGTGTGTGAGTGTCTGGGAGTTAGAGGGTGTGTTTGTGATTGTGTGTGTGTGTGTCTGGGCGTTAGTGAGTGTGTGTGTGTGTGTGTCTGGGAGTTAGAGAGTCTTTGTGTGTGTGTTTGGGAGTTAGAGAGTGTGTGTGTGAGTGTCTGGGAGCTAGAGGGTGTGGTTGTGAGTGTGTGTGTGTGTGTCTGGGAGTTAGAGAATGTTTGTGTTTGTGTGTGTGTGTGTCTGGGAGTTAGAGAATGTTTGTTTGTGTTTCTGGGAGTAAGAGTTTGTGTGAGTGTTTGTGTTTCTGGGAGTGAGAGAGTGTTTGTGTGTCTGTGTGCGTGTGTGTGTCTCGGAGTAAGAGAGTATGTGTCTGAGTATCTTGGAGTTAGAGTGTGTGTTTGTGATTGTGTGTGTGTCTGGGAATAAGAGAGTGCGTGTGTGTTTGCGTCTGCGAGTTAGAGAGTGTGTGTGTGTGTGTCTGGGAGTTAGAGAGTGTGTGTGTATGTATCTTGGAATTAGAGTGTGTGTGAGTGTGTGGGTGTCTGCAATTTAGAGGGAGAGTGTGTGTGTGTGTGTGTGTCTTGGATTTAGAGAGTGTGTATGAGTGTGTGTGTGTCTGGGAGTTATGGAGTGTTTGTCTGTGTGTTTGTGTGTCTGGGAGGTAGAGAGTGTTTGTGTGTGTGTGTGTTTCTGGGAGTTAGAGAGTTTGTGTGTGTGTGTCTGGGAGTTTGAGAGTGTGTGAGTGAGTGTGTGTGTGTGTGGGAATAAGAGAGTGCGTGTGTGTGTGCGTCTGGGAGTTAGAGAGTGGGTGTGTGAGTGTCTGGGAGTTAGAGAGTGTCTGGGTGTGTGTGTGTCTGGGAGTAAGAGAGTGTGTTTGTGTGTGTCTGGGAGTTAGAGAGTGTTTGTTTGTGTGTTTGAGTGTCTGGGGGTTAGAGAGTGTGTGTGTGTGTTACTTTGTCTGGGAGTTAGAGTGTGTCTGTGTGTGTGTCTGGGCGGTAGAGAGTGTTTGTGTGTGTGTGTGTGTCTGGGAGTTAGAGTGTGTGTGTGTGTGTCTGGGAGTTAGAGAGTGTGTGTGTGTGTCTGGGAATAAGAGAGTGCATGTGTATGCGTCTGGGAGTTAGAGAGTGTGTGGGTGTGTATGTGTCTGGGAGTTAGATAGAGTGTGTGTGTGTGTGTCTGGGAGTTAGAGAGTGTGTGTGTGTGTGTGTGTGTGTCTGGGAGTTAGAGTGTGTTTGTGTGTGTGTATGGGAGTTAGAGAGTGTTTGTGTTTGTGTGTGTGTGTGTGTGTCTCGGAGTTAGAGAGTATGTGTGTGAGTCTCTGGGAGTTAGAGAGTGTGTTTGTGATTGTGTGTGTGTGTGTCTGGGAATAAGAGAGTGCGTGTGTGTGTGCGTCTGGGAGTTAGAGAGTGTGTGTATGTGTGTCTGGGAGATAGAGTATGCTTGTGTTTGTGTGTGTGTGTGTGTGTGTGTGTGTGTTTGTGTCTGGGAGTTAGAGAATGTTTGTTTGTGTTTCTGGGAGTAAGAGTGTGTGTGAGTGTTTGTGTTTCTGGGAGTTAGAGAGACTGTGTGTGTGTGTGTGTGTATGTTTCTGGGAGTTAGAGAGAGTGTGTTTGTGAGTATGTGTGTGTGTGTGTGTGTCTGGGAGTTAGAGAGTTGTGTGTGTGAGTGTGTGTGTGTGTCTGGGTGTTAGAGAGTATGTGTGTGTGTGTGTGTGTGTGTGTGTGTCTGGGAGATCGTGAGTGTGTGTGCGTGTGTGTCTAGGAGTTATAGAGTGTTTGGGTGTGTGTCCGGGATTTAGGGAGTGTGTGTCTGGGAGTTAGAGAGTGTTTGTTTGTGTGTTTGAGTGTCTGGGGGTTAGAGAGTGTATGTGTGTGTGACTTTGTCTGGGAGTTAGAGTGTGTCTGTGTGTGTGTCTGGGCGGTAGAGAGTGTTTGTGTGTGTGTGTGTGTGTGTCTGGGAGTTAGAGTGTGTGTGTGTGTGTCTGGGAGTTAGAGAGTGTGTGTGTGTGTCTGGGAATAAGAGAGTACGTGTGCGTGCATCTGGGAGTTAGAGAGTGTGTGGGTGTGTATGTGTTTCTGGGAGTTAGAGAGTGTGTGTGTGTGTCTGGGAGTTATAGAGTGTTTGTCTGTGTGTTTGTGTGTCTGGTAGGCAGAGAGTGTTTGTGTGTGTGTGTCTGGGAGATAGAGTATGTTTGTGTTTGTGTGTGTGTGTGTGCGTGTGTTTGTGTCTGGGAGTTAGAGAATGTTTGTTTGTGTTTCTGGGAGTAAGAGTGTGTGTGAGTGTTTGTGTTTCTGGGAGTTAGAGAGACTGTGTGTGTGTGTGTGTGTGTGTGTGTATGTTTCTGGGAGTTAGAGAGAGTGTGTTTGTGAGTATGTGTGTGTGTGTGTGTGTGTGTCTGGGAGTTAGAGAGTTGTGTGTGTGAGTGTGTGTGTGTGTCTGGGTGTTAGAGAGTATGTGTGTGTGTGTGTGTGTGTGTGTGTCTGGGAGATCGTGAGTGTGTGTGTGTGTGTGTGTCTAGGAGTTATAGAGTGTTTGGGTGTGTGTCCGGAATTTAGGGAGTGTGTGTCTGGGAGTTAGAGAGTGTGTGTGTGTGTGTGGGAGTTAGAGAGAGTCTGTGTGTGTGTCTGGGAATTAGAGAGTGTGCGTGTGTGAGTGTGTCTGGGAGTTAGAGAGTGTGTGTGTGTGTGTCTTTGTCTGGGAGTTAGAGTGTGTCTGTGTGTGTGTCTGGGAGGTAGAGAGTGTTTGTTTGTGTGTGTGTGTCTGGGAGTTAGAGAGTGTGTGTGTGTGTGTCTGGGAGTTAGAGAGAGTGTGTTTGTGTGCGTCTGGGAGTTAGAGAGTGTGTGTGTGTGTGTTTGTCTGGGAGTTAGAGAGTGTCTGTGTGAGGGTCTGGGAGGCAGAGAGTGTTTGTGTGTGTGTGTGTCTGGGAGTTAGAGAGTGTGTGTGTGAGTGTGTGTGTGTGTCTGGGAATTAGAGAGTGCGTGTGTGTATGCGTCTGGGAGTTAGAGAGTGTGAGTGTGTGTGTCTGGGAGTTAGAGTGTGTGTATGTGTGTGTACGTGTGTGTGTGTGTCTGGGAGTTACAGAGAGAATGTGTGTGTGTGTGTCTGGCAGTTAGAGAGTGTGTGTGTATGTATCTTGGAATTAGAGTGTGTGTGAGTGTGTGCGTGTCTGCGATTAAGAGGGAGAGTGTGTGTGTGTGTATGTGTGTGTGTGTGTCTGGGAGTTAGAGAGAGACTGTGTGTGTGTGTGTGTGTGTGTGTTTCTGGGAGTTAGAGTGTGTGTGTGTGAGTGTCTGGGAGTTAGAGACTGTGTTTGCGATTGTGTGTGTGTGTGTCTGGGAATAAGAGAGTGCGTGTGTGTGTGCGTCTGGGAGTTAGAGAGTGTGTGTATGTGTGTCTGGGAGATAGAGTATGTTTGTGTTTGTGTGTGTGTGTGTGTGTGTGTGTGTTTGTGTCTGGGAGTTAGAGAAGGTTTGTTTGTGTTTCTGGGAGTAAGAGTGTTTGTGTTTCTGGGAGTTCGAGAGACTGTGTGTGTGTGTGTGTGTGGGTATGTTTCTGGGAGTTAGAGAGAGTGTGTTTGTGAGTATGTGTGTGTGTGTGTGTCTGGGAGTTAGAGAGTTGTGTGTGTGAGTGTGTGTGTGTGTCTGGGTGTTAGAGAGTATGTGTGTGTGTGTGTGTGTGTGTGTCTGGGAGATCGTGAGTGTGTGTGTGTGTGTGTGTCTAGGAGTTATAGAGTGTTTGGGTGTGTGTCCGGGATTTAGGGAGTGTGTGTCTGGGAGTTAGAGAGTGTTTGTTTGTGTGTTTGAGTGTCTGGGGGTTAGAGAGTGTGTGTGTGTGTGACTTTGTCTGGGAGTTAGAGTGTGTCTGTGTGTGTGTCTGGGCGGTAGAGAGTGTTTGTGTGTGTGTGTGTGTGTCTGGGAGTTAGAGTGTGTGTGTGTGTGTGTCTGGGAGTTAGAGAGTGTGTGTGTGTGTCTGGGAATAAGAGAGTACGTGTGCGTGCGTCTGGGAGTTAGAGAGTGTGTGGGTGTGTATGTGTTTCTGGGAGTTAGAGAGTGTGTGTGTGTGTGTGTCTGGGAGTTATAGAGTGTTTGTCTGTGTGTTTGTGTGTCTGGTAGGCAGAGAGTGTTTGTGTGTGTGTGTCTGGGAGATAGAGTATGTTTGTGTTTGTGTGTGTGTGTGTGTGTGTTTGTGTCTGGGAGTTAGAGAATGTTTGTTTGTGTTTCTGGGAGTAAGAGTGTGTGTGAGTGTTTGTGTTTCTGGGAGTTAGAGAGACTGTGTGTGTGTGTGTGTGTGTGTGTATGTTTCTGGGAGTTAGAGAGAGTGTGTTTGTGAGTATGTGTGTGTGTGTGTGTGTGTGTCTGGGAGTTAGAGAGTTGTGTGTGTGAGTGTGTGTGTGTGTCTGGGTGTTAGAGAGTATGTGTGTGTGTGTGTGTGTGTGTGTGTCTGGGAGATCGTGAGTGTGTGTGTGTGTGTGTCTAGGAGTTATAGAGTGGGTGTGTGTCCGGGATTTAGGGAGTGTGTGTCTGGGAGTTAGAGAGTGTGTGTGAGTGTGTGTGTGGGAGTTAGAGAGTGTCTGTGTGTGTGTCTGGGAATTAGAGAGTGTGTGTGTGTGAGTGTGTCTGGGAGTTAGAGAGTGTGTTTGTGTGTGTCTTTGTCTGGGAGTTAGAGAGTGTCTGTGTGTGTGTCTGGGAGGTAGAGAGTGTTTGTTTGTGTGTGTGTGTCTGGGAGTTAGAGAGTGTGTGTGTGTGTGTCTGGGAGTTAGAGAGAGTGTGTTTGTGTGCGTCTGGGAGTTAGAGAGTGTGTGTGTGTGTGTGTTTGTCTGGGAGTTAGAGAGTGTCTGTGTGAGGGTCTGGGAGGCAGAGAGTGTTTGTGTGTGTGTGTGTGTCTGGGAGTTAGAGAGTGTGTGTGTGAGTGTGTGTGTGTGTCTGGGAATTAGAGAGTGCGTGTGTGTATGCGTCTGGGAGTTAGAGAGTGTGAGTGTGTGTGTCTGGGAGTTAGAGTGTGTGTATGTGTGTGTACGTGTGTGTGTGTGTCTGGGAGTTAGAGAGTGTGTGTGTATGTATCTTGGAATTAGAGTGTGTGTGAGTGTGTGCGTGTCTGCGATTAAGAGGGAGAGTGTGTGTGTGTGTGTGTGTGTGTGTGTTTCTGGGAGTTAGAGAGTTTGTGTGTGAGTGTCTGGGAGTTAGAGACTGTGTTTGCGATTGTGTGTGTGTGTCTGGGAATAAGAGAGTGCGTGTGTGTGTGCGTCTGGGAGTTAGAGAGTGTGTGTATGTGTGTCTGGGAGATAGAGTATGTTTGTGTTTGTGTGTGTGTGTGTGTGTGTGTGTGTTTGTGTCTGGGAGTTAGAGAATGTTTGTTTGTGTTTCTGGGAGTAAGAGTGTGTGTGAGTGTTTGTGTTTCTGGGAGTTAGAGAGTTGTGTGTGTGAGTGTGTGTGTGTGTCTGGGTGTTAGAGAGTATGTGTGTGTGTGTGTGTGTGTGTGTGTGTGTCTGGGAGATCGTGAGTGTGTGTGTGTGTGTGTCTAGGAGTTATAGAGTGTTTGGGTGTGTGTCCGGGATTTAGGGAGTGTGTGTCTGGGAGTTAGAGTGTGTTTGTTTGTGTGTTTGAGTGTCTGGGGGTTAGAGAGTGTGTGTGTGTGTGACTTTGTCTGGGAGTTAGAGTGTGTCTGTGTGTGTGTCTGGGCGGTAGAGAGTGTTTGTGTGTGTGTGTGTGTGTCTGGGAGTTAGAGTGTGTGTGTGTGTGTGTGTGTCTGGGAGTTAGAGAGTGTGTGTGTGTGTCTGGGAATAAGAGAGTACGTGTGCGTGCGTCTGGGAGTTAGAGAGTGTGTGGGTGTGTATGTGTTTCTGGGAGTTAGAGAGTGTGTGTGTGTGTGTGTCTGGGAGTTATAGAGTGTTTGTCTGTGTGTTTGTGTGTCTGGTAGGCAGAGAGTGTTTGTGTGTGTGTGTCTGGGAGATAGAGTATGTTTGTGTTTGTGTGTGTGTGTGTGTGTGTGTGTTTGTGTCTGGGAGTTAGAGAATGTTTGTTTGTGTTTCTGGGAGTAAGAGTGTGTGTGAGTGTTTGTGTTTCTGGGAGTTAGAGAGACTGTGTGTGTGTGTGTGTGTGTATGTTTCTGGGAGTTAGAGAGAGTGTGTTTGTGAGTATGTGTGTGTGTGTGTGCGTCTGGGAGTTAGAGAGTTGTGTGTGTGAGTGTGTGTGTGTGTCTGGGTGTTAGAGAGTATGTGTGTGTGTGTGTGTGTGTGTGTCTGGGAGATCGTGAGTGTGTGTGTGTGTGTGTCTAGGAGTTATAGAGTGTTTGGGTGTGTGTCCGGGATTTAGGGAGTGTGTGTCTGGGAGTTAGAGTGTGTTTGTTTGTGTGTTTGAGTGTCTGGGGGTTAGAGAGTGTGTGTGTGTGTGACTTTGTCTGGGAGTTAGAGTGTGTCTGTGTGTGTGTCTGGGCGGTAGAGAGTGTTTGTGTGTGTGTGTGTGTGTCTGGGAGTTAGAGTGTGTGTGTGTGTGTGTGTCTGGGAGTTAGAGAGTGTGTGTGTGTGTCTGGGAATAAGAGAGTAAGTGTGCGTGCGTCTGGGAGTTAGAGAGTGTGTGGGTGTGTATGTGTTTCTGGGAGTTAGAGAGTGTGTGTGTGTGTGTGTCTGGGAGTTATAGAGTGTTTGTCTGTGTGTTTGTGTGTCTGGTAGGCAGAGAGTGTTTGTGTGTGTGTGTCTGGGAGATAGAGTATGTTTGTGTTTGTGTGTGTGTGTGTGTGTGTGTGTTTGTGTCTGGGAGTTAGAGAATGTTTGTTTGTGTTTCTGGGAGTAAGAGTGTGTGTGAGTGTTTGTGTTTCTGGGAGTTAGAGAGACTGTGTGTGTGTGTGTGTGTGTATGTTTCTGGGAGTTAGAGAGAGTGTGTTTGTGAGTATGTGTGTGTGTGTGTGTGTGTGTGTCTGGGAGTTAGAGAGTTGTGTGTGTGAGTGTGTGTGTGTGTCTGGGTGTTAGAGAGTATGTGTGTGTGTGTGTGTGTGTGTGTGTGTGTGTCTGGGAGATCGTGAGTGTGTGTGTGTGTGTGTCTAGGAGTTATAGAGTGTTTGGGTGTGTGTCCGGGATTTAGGGAGTGTGTGTCTGGGAGTTAGAGAGTGTGTGTGTGTGTGTGTGGGAGTTAGAGAGTGTCTGTGTGTGTGTCTGGGAATTAGAGAGTGTGTGTGTGTGAGTGTGTCTGGGAGTTAGAGAGTGTGTGTGTGTGTGTCTTTGTCTGGGAGTTAGAGTGTGTCTGTGTATGTGTCTGGGAGGTAGAGAGTGTTTGTTTGTGTGTGTGTGTCTGGGAGTTAGAGAGTGTGTGTGTGTGTGTCTGGGAGTTAGAGAGAGTGTGTTTGTGTGCGTCTGGGAGTTAGAGAGTGTGTGTGTGTGTGTGTTTGTCTGGGAGTTAGAGAGTGTCTGTGTGAGGGTCTGGGAGGCAGAGAGTGTTTGTGTGTGTGTGTGTGTCTGGGAGTTAGAGAGTGTGTGTGTGAGTGTGTGTGTGTGTCTGGGAATTAGAGAGTGCGTGTGTGTATGCGTCTGGGAGTTAGAGAGTGTGAGTGTGTGTGTCTGGGAGTTAGAGTGTGTGTATGTGTGTGTACGTGTGTGTGTGTGTCTGGGAGTTACAGAGAGAATGTGTGTGTGTGTGTCTGGCAGTTAGAGAGTGTCTGTGTATGTATCTTGGAATTAGAGTGTGTGTGAGAGTGTGCGTGTCTGCGATTAAGAGGGAGAGTGTGTGTGTGTGTATGTGTGTGTGTGTGTCTGGGAGTTAGAGAGAGACTGTGTGTGTGTGTGTGTGTGTTTCTGGGAGTTAGAGAGTGTGTGTGTGTGTGTCTGGGAGTTATAGAGTGTTTGTCTGTGTGTTTGTGTGTCTGGTAGGCAGAGAGTGTTTGTGTGTGTGTGTCTGGGATTAGAGAGTGTGTGTGTGTGTGTCTGGGAGTTTGAGAGTGTGTGTGTGAGTGTGTGTGTGTGTGTGTGTGTGGGAATAAGGGAGCGCGTGTGTGTGTGCGTCTGGGAGTTAGAGAGTGTGTGTGTGTGTGTGTCTGGGAGTTAGAGAGTGTGTGGGTGTGTGTGTGTCTGGGAGTAAGAGAGTGTGTGTGTGTGTCTGGGAGTTAGAGAGTGTTTGTTTGTGTGTTTCCGTGTCTGGGAGTTAGAGAGTGTGTGTGTGTGTGTCTGGGAGTTAGAGAGTGTCTGTGTGTGTGTCTGGGAGGTAGAGAGTGTTTGTGTGTGTGTGTGTGTGTGTGTGTCTGGGAATAAGAGAGTGTGTGTGTGTGTGTGCGTCTGGGAGGTGGTGAGAGTGTGTGTGTGTGTGTCTGGGAGTTAGAGAGTGTGAGGGGGTGTGTGTGTCTGGGAGTTAGAGAGTGTGTGTGTGTGTGCCTGGGAGTTAGAGAGTGTTTGTGTGTGTGTATGGGAGTTAGAGAGTGTGTGTGTGAGTGTCTGGGAGTTAGAGACTGTGTTTGTGATTGTGTGTGTGTGTGTCTGGGAATAAGAGAGTGCGTGTGTGTGTGCGTCTGGGAGTTAGAGAGTGTCTGTTTGAGTGTCTGGGAGGTAGAGAGCGTTTGTGTGTGTGTGTCTGGGTGTTTGAGAGTGTGTGTGTGAGTGTGTCTGGGAGTTAGAGAGTGTGTGGATGTGTGTGTGTCTGGGAGTAAGAGAGTGTGTGTGTGTGTCTGGGAGTTAGAGAGTGTTTGTTTGTGTGTTTGCGTGTCTGGGAGTTAGAGAGTGTGTGTGTGTCTTTGTCTGGGAGTTAGAGAGTGTCTGTGTGTGCGTCTGGGAGGTAGAGAGTGTTTGTGTGTGTGTGTGTGTGTGTCTGGGAATAGGAGAGTGTGTGTGTGTGCGTCTGGGAGGTGGTGAGTGTGTGTGTGTGTGTCTGGGAGTTAGAGAGTGTGTGGGTGTGTGTGTGTCTGGGAGTTAGAGAGTGTTTGTGTGTGTGTATGGGAGTTAGAGAGTGTTTGTTTGTGTGTTTGTGTGTCTGGGAGTTAGAGAGTGTGTGTGTGTCTTTGTCTGGGAGTTAGAGAGTGTCTATGTGTGTGTCTGGGAGGTAGAGAGTGTTTGTGTGTGTGTGTGTGTGTCGGGGAATAAGAGAGTGCGTGTGTGTGTGCGTCTGGGAGGTGGTGAGTGTGTGTGTGTGTGTCTGGGAGTTAGAGAGTGTGTGGGTGTGTGTGTGTCTGGGAGTTAGAGAGTGTTTGTGTGTGTGTATGGGAGTTAGAGAGTGTGTGTGTGAGTGTCTGGGAGTTAGAGAGTGTGTTTGTGATTGTGAGTGTGTGTGTCTGGGAATAAGAGAGTGCGTGTGTGTGCGTTTGGGAGTTAGAGAGTGTGTGTGTTTGTGTCTGGGAGTTAGAAAATGTTTGTGTTTGTGTGTGTGTGTGTGTGTGTGTCTGGGAGTTAGAGAATGTTTGTTTGTGTTTTTGGGAGTAAGACTGTGTGTGAGTGTTTGTGTTTCTGGGAGTTAGAGAGACTGTGTGTGTGTGTGTGTGTGTGTTTCTGGGAGATAGAGAGTTGTGTGTGTGAGTGTGTGTGTGTGTCTGGGTGTTAGAGAGTATGTGTGTGTGTGTGTGTGTGTGTGTGTCTGTGAGTAAGGAAGTGTGTGGGTGTGTGTGTGTCTGAGAGTTATAGAGTGTTTGTGTGTGTGTGTGTGTATGGGATTTAGAGAGTATGTGTGTGTGTGTCTGGGAGTAAGAGTGTGAGTGAATGTGTGTGTTTCTGGCAGTCAGAGAGAGTGTGTTTGTGTGTGTGTGCGTCTGGGAGTTAGAGAGTGTGTGTGTGTGTGTGTCCGGGATTTACGGAGTGTGTGTCTGGGAGTTAGAGAGTGTGTGTGTGCGTGTGTGTGTCTGCGAGTTAGAGACTGTGTGTGTGTGTGTGTCTGGGAGTTAGAGAGTGTGTGTGTGAGTGTGTGTGTCCGTCTGGGAGTAAGAGAGTGCGTTTGTGTGTGTGTATGGGAGTTAGAGAGTGTTTGTTTGTGTGTTTGCGTGTCTGGGAGTTAGAGAGTGTGTGTGTGTCTTTGTCTGGGAGTTAGAGAGTGTCTGTGTGTGTGTCTGGGAGGTAGAGAGTGTTTGTGTGTGTGTGTGTGTGTGTGTGTGTCTGGGAATAAGAGAGTGCGTGTGTGTGTGCGTCTGGGAGGTGGTGAGTGTGTGTGTGTGTGTCTGGGAGTTAGAGTGTGTGTGGGTGTGTGTGTGTCTGGGAGTTAGAGAGTGTTTGTGTGTGTGTATGGGAGTTAGAGAGTGTGTGTGTGTGCGTCTGGGAGTTAGAGAGTGTGTGTGTGTGTGTCTGGGAGTTAGAGAGTTTGTGTGTGTGTGTCTGGGAGTTTGAGAGTGTGTGAGTGAGTGTGTGTGTGTGTGGGAATAAGAGAGTGCGTGTGTGTGTGCGTCTGGGAGTTACAGAGTGTGTGTGTGAGTGTCTGGGAGTTAGAGAGTGTCTGGGTGTGTGTGTGTCTGGGAGTAAGAGAGTGTGTTTGTGTGTGTCTGGGAGTTAGAGAGTGTTTGTTTGTGTGTTTGAGTGTCTGGGGGTTAGAGAGTGTGTGTGTGTGTGACTTTGTCTGGGAGTTAGAGTGTGTCTGTGTGTGTGTCTGGGCGGTAGAGAGTGTTTGTGTGTGTGTGTGTCTGAGAGTTGGAGTGTGTGTGTGTGTGTCTGGGAGTTAGAGAATGTGTGTGTGTGTCTGGGAATAAGAGAGTGCGTGTGTATGCGTCTGGGAGTTAGAGAGTGTGTGGGTGTGTATGTGTCTGGGAGTTAGATAGAGTGTGTGTGTGTGTGTCTGGGAGTTAGAGAGTGTGTGAGTGTGTGTGTGTCTGGGAGTTAGAGAGAGTGTGTGTGTGTGTGTCTGGGAGTTAGAGTGTGTTTGTGTGTGTGTATGGGAGTTAGAGAGTGTTTGTGTTTGTGTGTGTGTGTGTGTGTGTCTCGGAGTTAGAGAGTATGTGTGTGAGTCTCTGGGAGTTAGAGAGTGTGTTTGTGATTGTGTGTGTGTGTGTCTGGGAATAAGAGAGTGCGTGTGTGTGTGCGTCTGGGAGTTAGAGAGTGTGTGTATGTGTGTCTGGGAGATAGAGTATGTTTGTGTTTGTGTGTGTGTGTGTGTGTGTTTGTGTCTGGGAGTTAGAGAATGTTTGTTTGTGTTTCTGGGAGTAAGAGTGTGTGTGAGTGATTGTGTTTCTGGGAGTTAGAGAGACTGTGTGTGTGTGTGTGTGTGTGTATGTTTCTGGGAGTTAGAGAGAGTGTGTTTGTTAGTATGTGTGTGTGTGTGTGTGTCTGGGAGTTAGAGAGTTGTGTGTGTGAGTGTGTGTGTGTGTCAAGGAGTTAGAGAGTTGTGTGTGTGAGTGTGTGTGTGTGTCTGGGTGTTAGAGAGTATGTGTGTGTGTGTGTGTGTGTGTGTCTGGGAGATCGTGAGTGTGTGTGTGTGTGTGTGTCTAGGAGTTATAGAGTGTTTGGGTGTGTGTCCGGGATTTAGGGAGTGTGTGTCTGGGAGTTAGAGAGTGTGTGTGTGTGTGTGGGAGTTAGAGAGTGTCTGTGTGTGTGGCTGGGAATTAGAGAGTGTGCGTGTGTGAGTGTGTCTGGGAGTTAGAGAGTTTGTGTGTGTGTGTCTTTGTCTGGGAGTTAGAGTGTGTCTGTGTGTGTGTCTGGGAGGTAGAGAGTGTTTGTTTGTGTGTGTGTGTCTGGGAGTTAGAGAGTGTGTGTGTGTGTGTCTGGGAGTTAGAGAGAGTGTGTTTGTGTGCGTCTGGGAGTTAGAGAGTGTGTGTGTGTGTGTGTTTGTCTGGGAGTTAGAGAGTGTCTGTGTGAGGGTCTGGGAGGCAGAGAGTGTTTGTGTGTGTGTGTGTGTCTTGGAGTTAGAGAGTGTGTGTGTGAGTGTGTGTGTGTGTCTGGGAATTAGAGAGTGCGTGTGTGTATGCGTCTGGGAGTTAGAGAGTGTGAGTGTGTGTGTCTGGGAGTTAGATTGTGTGTATGTGTGTGTACGTGTGTGTGTGTGTCTGGGAGTTACAGAGAGAATGTGTGTGTGTGTGTCTGGCAGTTAGAGAGTGTGTGTGTATGTATCTTGGAATTAGAGTGTGTGTGAGTGTGTGCGTGTCTGCGATTAAGAGGGAGAGTGTGTGTGTGTGTATGTGTGTGTGTGTGTCTGGGAGTTAGAGAGAGACTGTGTGTGTGTGTGTGTGTGTGTGTTTCTGGGAGTTAGAGAGTGTGTGTGTGAGTGTCTGGGAGTTAGAGACTGTGTTTGCGATTGTGTGTGTGTGTGTCTGGGAATAAGAGAGTGCGTGTGTGTGTGTGCGTCTGGGAGTTAGAGAGTGTGTGTATGTGTGTCTGGGAGATAGAGTATGTTTGTGTTTGTGTGTGTGTGTGTGTGTGTGTGTGTTTGTGTCTGGGAGTTAGAGAATGTTTGTTTGTGTTTCTGGGAGTAAGAGTGTGTGTGAGTGTTTGTGTTTCTGGGAGTTAGAGAGACTGTGTGTGTGTGTGTGTGTGTGTGTATGTTTCTGGGAGTTAGAGAGAGTGTGTTTGTGAGTATGTGTGTGTGTGTGTGTGTCTGGGAGTTAGAGAGTTGTGTGTGTGAGTGTGTGTGTGTGTCTGGGTGTTAGAGAGTATGTGTGTGTGTGTGTGTGTGTGTGTCTGGGAGATCGTGAGTGTGTGTGTGTGTGTGTCTAGGAGTTATAGAGTGTTTGGGTGTGTGTCCGGGATTTAGGGAGTGTGTGTCTGGGAGTTAGAGAGTGTTTGTTTGTGTGTTTGAGTGTCTGGGGGTTAGAGAGTGTGTGTGTGTGTGACTTTGTCTGGGAGTTAGAGTGTGTCTGTGTGTGTGTCTGGGCGGTAGAGAGTGTTTGTGTGTGTGTGTGTGTGTCTGGGAGTTAGAGTGTGTGTGTGTGTGTGTGTCTGGGAGTTAGAGAGTGTGTGTGTGTGTCTGGGAATAAGAGAGTACGTGTGCGTGCGTCTGGGAGTTAGAGAGTGTGTGGGTGTGTATGTGTTTCTGGGAGTTAGAGAGTGTGTGTGTGTGTGTGTCTGGGAGTTATAGAGTGTTTGTCTGTGTGTTTGTGTGTCTGGTAGGCAGAGAGTGTTTGTGTGTGTGTGTCTGGGAGATAGAGTATGTTTGTGTTTGTGTGTGTGTGTGTGTGTGTGTGTGTTTGTGTCTGGGAGTTAGAGAATGTTTGTTTGTGTTTCTGGGAGTAAGAGTGTGTGTGAGTGTTTGTGTTTCTGGGAGTTAGAGAGACTGTGTGTGTGTGTGTGTGTGTGTGTGTGTATGTTTCTGGGAGTTAGAGAGAGTGTGTTTGTGAGTATGTGTGTGTGTGTGTGTGTGTGTGTCTGGGAGTTACAGAGTTGTGTGTGTGAGTGTGTGTGTGTGTCTGGGTGTTAGAGAGTATGTGTGTCTGTGTGTGTGTGTGTGTCTGGGAGATCGTGAGTGTGTGTGTGTGTGTGTCTAGGAGTTATAGAGTGGGTGTGTGTCCGGGATTTAGGGAGTGTGTGTCTGGGAGTTAGAGAGTGTGTGTGAGTGTGTGTGTGGGAGTTAGAGAGTGTCTGTGTGTGTGTCTGGGAATTAGAGAGTGTGTGTGTGTGAGTGTGTCTGGGAGTTAGAGAGTGTGTGTGTGTGTGTCTTTGTCTGGGAGTTAGAGAGTGTCTGTGTGTGTGTCTGGGAAGTAGAGAGTGTTTGTTTGTGTGTGTGTGTCTGGGAGTTAGAGAGTGTGTGTGTGTGTGTCTGGGAGTTAGAGAGAGTGTGTTTGTGTGCGTCTGGGAGTTAGAGAGTGTGTGTGTGTGTGTGTTTGTCTGGGAGTTAGAGAGTGTCTGTGTGAGGGTCTGGGAGGCAGAGAGTGTTTGTGTGTGTGTGTGTGTCTGGGAGTTAGAGAGTGTGTGTGTGAGTGTGTGTGTGTGTCTGGGAATTAGAGAGTGCGTGTGTGTATGCGTCTGGGAGTTAGAGAGTGTGAGTGTGTGTGTCTGGGAGTTAGAGTGTGTGTATGTGTGTGTACGTGTGTGTGTGTGTCTGGGAGTTACAGAGAGAATGTGTGTGTGTGTGTCTGGCAGTTAGAGAGTGTGTGTGTATGTATCTTGGAATTAGAGTGTGTGTGAGTGTGTGCGTGTCTGCGATTAAGAGGGAGAGTGTGTGTGTGTGTATGTGTGTGTACGTGTATGTGTTTGTCTGGGAGTTACAGAGAGTATGTGTGTGTGTGTCTGGGAGTGAGAGAGTGTGTGTGTACGTATCTTGGAATTAGAGTGTGTGTGAGTGTGTGTGTGTCTGCGATTTAGAGGGAATGTGTGTGTGTGTGTGTGTGTTGGTTTGTGTCTTGGAGTTAGAGAGAGTGTGTGTGTGTGTGTGTGTTTCTGGGAGTTAGAAAGAGTGTGTGTGTGTGTCTGGGAGTAAGAGAGTGTGTGTGTGTGTTTGTGTCTGGGAGTTAGAGAGTGTGTGTGTGTGTGTGTCTGGGAGTTTGTAAGTGTGTGTGTGTGTGTCTTTGTCTGGGAGTTAGAGAGTGTCTGTGTGTGTGTCTGGGAGGTAGAGAGTGTTTGTTTGTGTGTGTGTGTCTGGGAGTTAGAGAGTGTGTGTGTGTGTGTCTGGGAGTTAGAGAGAGTGTGTTTGTGTGCGTCTGGGAGTTAGAGAGTGTGTGTGTGTGTGTGTGTTTGTCTGGGAGTTAGAGAGTGTCTGTGTGAGGGTCTGGGAGGCAGAGAGTGTTTGTGTGTGTGTGTGTGTCTGGGAGTTAGAGAGTGTGTGTGTGAGTGTGTGTGTGTGTCTGGGAATTAGAGAGTGCGTGTGTGTATGCGTCTGGGAGTTAGAGAGTGTGAGTGTGTGTGTCTGGGAGTTAGAGTGTGTGTATGTGTGTGTACGTGTGTGTGTGTGTCTGGGAGTTACAGAGAGAATGTGTGTGTGTGTGTCTGGCAGTTAGAGAGTGTGTGTGTATGTATCTTGGAATTAGAGTGTGTGTGAGTGTGTGAGTGTCTGCGATTAAGAGGGAGAGTGTGTGTGTGTGTATGTGTGTGTACGTGTATGTGTTTGTCTGGGAGTTACAGAGAGTATGTGTGTGTGTGTCTGGGAGTGAGAGAGTGTGTGTGTACGTATCTTGGAATTAGAGTGTGTGTGAGTGTGTGTGTGTCTGCGATTTAGAGGGAATGTGTGTGTGTGTGTGTGTTGGTTTGTGTCTTGGAGTTAGAGAGAGTGTGTGTGTGTGTGTGTGTTTCTGGGAGTTAGAAAGATTGTGTGTGTGTGTCTGGGAGTAAGAGAGTGTGTGTGTGTGTTTGTGTCTGGGAGTTAGAGAGTGTGTGTGTGTGTGTGTGTGTCTGGGAGTTTGAAAGTGTGTGTGTGTGTGTGTGTGTGTGTGTGTGTCTGGGAGTTAGAGAGAGTGTGTGTGTCTGTGTCTGGGAGTTATAGGATGTTTGTGTGTTTGTGTCTGGGACTCAGAGAGTGTGTGTGTATGTGTCTGGGAGTTTGAGAGTGTGTGTGTGAGTGTCTGGGAGTTAGAGAGTGTGTGGGTGTGTGTGTGTCTGGGAGTAAGAGAGTGTGTGTGTGTGTGTGTGTGGGAGTTAGAGTGTGTTTGTTTGTGTTTTTGCGTGTCTGGGAGTTAGAGAGTGTGTGTGTGTGTGTCTTTGTCTGGGAGTTAGAGAGTGTCTGTGTGTGTGTCTGGTAGGTAGAGAGTGTTTGTGTGTGTGCGTGTGTCTGGGAGTTAGAGAGTGTGTGTGTGTGTGTGTCTGGGAGATAGAGAGTGTGTGTGTGAATGTGTGTGTGTGTCTGGGAATAAGAGAGTGCGTGTGTGTGCGTCTGAGAGTTAGAGAGTGTGTGTGTTTGTCTGGGAGTTAGCGATTGTGTGGGTGTGTGTGTGTCTGGGAGTTAGTGAGTGTGTGTGTGTGTGTCTGGGAGTTAGAGAGCCTTTGTGTGTGTGTTTGGGAGTTAGAGAGTGTGTGTGTGAGTGTCTGGGAGTTAGAGGGTGTGTTTGTGATTGTGTGTGTGTGTGTCTGGGCGTTAGTGAGTGTGTGTGTGTGTGTCTGGGAGTTAGAGAGTCTTTGTGTGTGTGTTTGGGAGTTAGAGAGTGTGTGTGTGAGTGTCTGGGAGCTAGAGGGTGTGGTTGTGAGTGTGTGTGTGTGTGTCTGGGAGTTAGAGAATGTTTGTGTTTGTGTGTGTGTGTGTCTGGGAGTTAGAGAATGTTTGTTTGTGTTTCTGGGAGTAAGAGTTTGTGTGAGTGTTTGTGTTTCTGGGAGTGAGAGAGTGTTTGTGTGTCTGTGTGCGTGTGTGTGTCTCGGAGTAAGAGAGTATGTGTCTGAGTATCTTGGAGTTAGAGTGTGTGTTTGTGATTGTGTGTGTGTCTGGGAATAAGAGAGTGCGTGTGTGTTTGCGTCTGCGAGTTAGAGAGTGTGTGTGTGTGTGTCTGGGAGTTAGAGAGTGTGTGTGTATGTATCTTGGAATTAGAGTGTGTGTGAGTGTGTGGGTGTCTGCAATTTAGAGGGAGAGTGTGTGTGTGTGTGTGTGTGTCTTGGATTTAGAGAGTGTGTATGAGTGTGTGTGTGTCTGGGAGTTATGGAGTGTTTGTCTGTGTGTTTGTGTGTCTGGGAGGTAGAGAGTGTTTGTGTGTGTGTGTGTGTCTGGGAGTTAGAGAGTTTGTGTGTGTGTGTCTGGGAGTTTGAGAGTGTGTGAGTGAGTGTGTGTGTGTGTGGGAATAAGAGAGTGCGTGTGTGTGTGCGTCTGGGAGTTAGAGAGTGTGTGTGTGAGTGTCTGGGAGTTAGAGAGTGTCTGGGTGTGTGTGTGTCTGGGAGTAAGAGAGTGTGTTTGTGTGTGTCTGGGAGTTAGAGAGTGTTTGTTTGTGTGTTTGAGTGTCTGGGGGTTAGAGAGTGTGTGTGTGTGTGACTTTGTCTGGGAGTTAGAGTGTGTCTGTGTGTGTGTCTGGGCGGTAGAGAGTGTTTGTGTGTGTGTGTGTGTCTGGGAGTTAGAGTGTGTGTGTGTGTGTGTCTGGGAGTTAGAGAGTGTGTGTGTGTGTCTGGGAATAAGAGAGTGCGTGTGTATGCGTCTGGGAGTTAGAGAGTGTGTGGGTGTGTATGTGTCTGGGAGTTAGATAGAGTGTGTGTGTGTGTGTCTGGGAGTTAGAGAGTGTGTGTGTGTGTGTGTGTGTATGGGAGTTAGAGAGTGTTTGTGTTTGTGTGTGTGTGTGTGTGTCTCGGAGTTAGAGAGTATGTGTGTGAGTCTCTGGGAGTTAGAGAGTGTGTTTGTGATTGTGTGTGTGTGTGTCTGGGAATAAGAGAGTGCGTGTGTGTGTGCGTCTGGGAGTTAGAGAGTGTGTGTATGTGTGTCTGGGAGATAGAGTATGTTTGTGTTTGTGTGTGTGTGTGTGTGTGTGTGTGTTTGTGTCTGGGAGTTAGAGAATGTTTGTTTGTGTTTCTGGGAGTAAGAGTGTGTGTGAGTGTTTGTGTTTCTGGGAGTTAGAGAGACTGTGTGTGTGTGTGTGTGTATGTTTCTGGGAGTTAGAGAGAGTGTGTTTTTGAGTATGTGTGTGTGTGTGTGTGTCTGGGAGTTAGAGAGTTGTGTGTGTGAGTGTGTGCGTGTGTCTGGGTGTTAGAGAGTATGTGTGTGTGTGTGTGTGTGTGTGTGTGTCTGGGAGATCGTGAGTGTGTGTGCGTGTGTGTCTAGGAGTTATAGAGTGTTTGGGTGTGTGTCCGGGATTTAGGGAGTGTGTGTCTGGGAGTTAGAGAGTGTTTGTTTGTGTGTTTGAGTGTCTGGGGGTTAGAGAGTGTATGTGTGTGTGACTTTGTCTGGGAGTTAGAGTGTGTCTGTGTGTGTGTCTGGGCGGTAGAGAGTGTTTGTGTGTGTGTGTGTGTGTCTGGGAGTTAGAGTGTGTGTGTGTGTGTCTGGGAGTTAGAGAGTGTGTGTGTGTGTCTGGGAATAAGAGAGTACGTGTGCGTGCATCTGGGAGTTAGAGAGTGTGTGGGTGTGTATGTGTTTCTGGGAGTTAGAGAGTGTGTGTGTGTGTGTGTGTCTGGGAGTTATAGAGTGTTTGTCTGTGTGTTTGTGTGTCTGTTAGGCAGAGAGTGTTTGTGTGTGTGTGTCTGGGAGATAGAGTATGTTTGTGTTTGTGTGTGTGTGTGTGCGTGTGTTTGTGTCTGGGAGTTAGAGAATGTTTGTTTGTGTTTCTGGGAGTAAGATTGTGTGTGAGTGTTTGTGTTTCTGGGAGTTAGAGAGACTGTGTGTGTGTGAAAGTGTGTGTATGTTTCTGGGAGTTAGAGAGAGTGTGTTTGTGAGTATGTGTGTGTGTGTGTGTGTGTGTGTCAAGGAGTTAGAGAGTTGTGTGTGTGAGTGTGTGTGTGTGTCTGGGTGTTAGAGAGTATGTGTGTGTGTGTGTGTGTCTGGGAGATCGTGAGTGTGTGTGTGTGTGTGTGTCTAGGAGTTATAGAGTGTTTGGGTGTGTGTCCGGGATTTAGGGAGTGTGTGTCTGGGAGTTAGAGAGTGTGTGTGTGTGTGTGGGAGTTAGAGAGTGTCTGTGTGTGTGTCTGGGAATTAGAGAGTGTGCGTGTGTGAGTGTGTCTGGGAGTTAGAGAGTGTGTCTGTGTGTGTCTTTGTCTGGGAGTTAGAGTGTGTCTGTGTGTGTGTCTGGGAGGTAGAGAGTGTTTGTTTGTGTGTGTGTGTCTGGGAGTTAGAGAGTGTGTGTGTGTGTGTCTGGGAGTTAGAGAGAGTGTGTTTGTGTGCGTCTGGGAGTTAGATAGTGTGTGTGTGTGTGTGTTTGTCTGGGAGTTAGAGAGTGTCTGTGTGAGGGTCTGGGAGGCAGAGAGTGTTTGTGTGTGTGTGTGTGTCTGGGAGTTAGAGAGTGTGTGTGTGAGTGTGTGTGTGTGTCTGGGAATTAGAGAGTGCGTGTGTGTATGCGTCTGGGAGTTAGAGAGTGTGAGTGTGTGTGTCTGGGAGTTAGATTGTGTGTATGTGTGTGTACGTGTGTGTGTGTGTCTGGGAGTTACAGAGAGAATGTGTGTGTGTGTGTCTGGCAGTTAGAGAGTGTGTGTGTATGTATCTTGGAATTAGAGTGTGTGTGAGTGTGTGCGTGTCTGCGATTAAGAGGGAGAGTGTGTGTGTGTGTATGTGTGTGTGTGTGTCTGGGAGTTAGAGAGAGACAGTGTGTGTGTGTGTGTGTGTGTGTTTCTGGGAGTTAGAGAGTGTGTGTGTGAGTGTCTGGGAGTTAGAGACTGTGTTTGCGATTGTGTGTGTGTGTGTCTGGGAATAAGAGAGTGCGTTTGTGTGTGTCTGGGAGTTAGAGAGTGTGTGTATGTGTGTCTGGGAGATAGAGTATGTTTGTGTTTGTGTGTGTGTGTGTGTGTGTGTGTGTGTGTTTGTGTCTGGGAGTTAGAGAATGTTTGTTTGTGTTTCTGGGAGTAAGAGTGTGTGTGAGTGTTTGTGTTTCTGGGAGTTAGAGAGACTGTGTGTGTGTGTGTGTGTGTGTGTGTATGTTTCTGGGAGTTAGAGAGAGTGTGTTTGTGAGTATGTGTGTGTGTGTGTGTGTCTGGGAGTTAGAGAGTTGTGTGTGTGAGTGTGTGTGTGTGTCTGGGTGTTAGAGAGTATGTGTGTGTGTGTGTGTGTGTCTGGGAGATCGTGAGTGTGTGTGTGTGTCTAGGAGTTATAGAGTGTTTGGGTGTGTGTCCGGGATTTAGGGAGTGTGTGTCTGGGAGTTAGAGAGTGTTTGTTTGTGTGTTTGAGTGTCTGGGGGTTAGAGAGTGTGTGTGTGTGTGACTTTGTCTGGGAGTTAGAGTGTGTCTGTGTGTGTGTCTGGGCGGTAGAGAGTGTTTGTGTGTGTGTGTGTGTGTCTGGGAGTTAGAGTGTGTGTGTGTGTGTGTCTGGGAGTTAGAGAGTGTGTGTGTGTGTCTGGGAATAAGAGAGTACGTGTGCGTGCATCTGGGAGTTAGAGAGTGTGTGGGTGTGTATGTGTTTCTGGGAGTTAGAGAGTGTGTGTGTGTGTGTGTCTGGGAGTTATAGAGTGTTTGTCTGTGTGTTTGTGTGTCTGGTAGGCAGAGAGTGTTTGTGTGTGTGTGTCTGGGAGATAGAGTATGTTTGTGTTTGTGTGTGTGTGTGTGTGTGTTTGTGTCTGGGAGTTAGAGAATGTTTGTTTGTGTTTCTGGGAGTAAGATTGTGTGTGAGTGTTTGTGTTTCTGGGAGTTAGAGAGACTGTGTGTGTGTGTGTGTGTGTGTGTATGTTTCTGGGAGTTAGAGAGAGTGTGTTTGTGAGTATGTGTGTGTGTGTGTGTGTGTG
Organism: Carcharodon carcharias; assembly: GCF_017639515.1. Classification (NCBI taxonomy): domain Eukaryota; kingdom Metazoa; phylum Chordata; class Chondrichthyes; order Lamniformes; family Lamnidae; genus Carcharodon; species Carcharodon carcharias. The sequence goes on from NC_054468.1 coordinate 166,744,494, forward strand.
TCTGGGAGTTAGAGAGTTGTGTGTGTGAGTGTGTGTGTGTGTCTGGGTGTTAGAGAGTATGTGTGTGTGTGTGTGTGTGTGTGTCTGGGAGATCGTGAGTGTGTGTGTGTGTGTGTCTAGGAGTTATAGAGTGTTTGGGTGTGTGTCCGGGATTTAGGGAGTGTGTGTCTGGGAGTTAGAGAGTGTTTGTTTGTGTGTTTGAGTGTCTGGGGGTTAGAGAGTGTGTGTGTGTGTGACTTTGTCTGGGAGTTAGAGTGTGTCTGTGTGTGTGTCTGGGCGGTAGAGAGTGTTTGTGTGTGTGTGTGTGTGTGTCTGGGAGTTAGAGTGTGTGTGTGTGTGTGTCTGGGAGTTAGAGAGTGTGTGTGTGTGTGTCTGGGAATAAGAGAGTACGTGTGCGTGCGTCTGGGAGTTAGAGAGTGTGTGGGTGTGTATGTGTTTCTGGGAGTTAGAGAGTGTGTGTGTGTGTGTGTCTGGGAGTTAAAGAGTGTTTGTCTGTGTGTTTGTGTGTCTGGTAGGCAGAGAGTGTTTGTGTGTGTGTGTCTGGGAGATAGAGTATGTTTGTGTTTGTGTGTGTGTGTGTGTGTGTGTGTTTGTGTCTGGGAGTTAGAGAATGTTTGTTTGTGTTTCTGGGAGTAAGAGTGTGTGTGAGTGTTTGTGTTTCTGGGAGTTAGAGAGACTGTGTGTGTGTGTGTGTGTGTGTGTGTATGTTTCTGGGAGTTAGAGAGAGTGTGTTTGTGAGTATGTGTGTGTGTGTGTGTGTGTGTCTGGGAGTTAGAGAGTTGTGTGTGTGAGTGTGTGTGTGTGTCTGGGTGTTAGAGAGTATGTGTGTGTGTGTGTGTGTGTGTGTGTGTCTGGGAGATCGTGAGTGTGTGTGTGTGTGTGTGTGTGTCTAGGAGTTATAGAGTGGGTGTGTGTCCGGGATTTAGGGAGTGTGTGTCTGGGAGTTAGAGAGTGTGTGTGAGTGTGTGTGTGGGAGTTAGAGAGTGTCTGTGTGTGTGTCTGGGAATTAGAGAGTGTGTGTGTGTGAGTGTGTCTGGGAGTTAGAGAGTGTGTGTGTGTGTGTCTTTGTCTGGGAGTTAGAGAGTGTCTGTGTGTGTGTCTGGGAGGTAGAGAGTGTTTGTTTGTGTGTGTGTGTCTGGGAGTTAGAGAGTGTGTGTGTGTGTGTCTGGGAGTTAGAGAGAGTGTGTTTGTGTGCGTCTGGGAGTTAGAGAGTGTGTGTGTGTGTGTGTTTGTCTGGGAGTTAGAGAGTGTCTGTGTGAGGGTCTGGGAGGCAGAGAGTGTTTGTGTGTGTGTGTGTGTCTGGGAGTTAGAGAGTGTGTGTGTGAGTGTGTGTGTGTGTCTGGGAATTAGAGAGTGCGTGTGTGTATGCGTCTGGGAGTTAGAGAGTGTGAGTGTGTGTGTCTGGGAGTTAGAGTGTGTGTATGTGTGTGTACGTGTGTGTGTGTGTCTGGGAGTTACAGAGAGAATGTGTGTGTGTGTGTCTGGCAGTTAGAGAGTGTGTGTGTATGTATCTTGGAATTAGAGTGTGTGTGAGTGTGTGCGTGTCTGCGATTAAGAGGGAGAGTGTGTGTGTGTGTATGTGTGTGTACGTGTATGTGTTTGTCTGGGAGTTACAGAGAGTATGTGTGTGTGTGTCTGGGAGTGAGAGAGTGTGTGTGTACGTATCTTGGAATTAGAGTGTGTGTGAGTGTGTGTGTGTCTGCGATTTAGAGGGAATGTGTGTGTGTGTGTGTGTTGGTTTGTGTCTTGGAGTTAGAGAGAGTGTGTGTGTGTGTGTGTGTTTCTGGGAGTTAGAAAGAGTGTGTGTGTGTGTCTGGGAGTAAGAGAGTGTGTGTGTGTGTTTGTGTCTGGGAGTTAGAGAGTGTGTGTGTGTGTGTGTCTGGGAGTTTGAAAGTGTGTGTGTGTGTGTGTGTGTCTGTGTGTGTCTGGGAGTTAGAGAGAGTGTGTGTGTCTGTGTCTGGGACTTATAGGATGTTTGTGTGTTTGTGTCTGGGACTCAGAGAGTGTGTGTGTATGTGTCTGGGAGTTTGAGAGTGTGTGTGTGAGTGTCTGGGAGTTAGAGAGTGTGTGGGTGTGTGTGTGTCTGGGAGTAAGAGAGTGTGTGTGTGTGTGTGTGTGGGAGTTAGAGTGTGTTTGTTTGTGTTTTTGCGTGTCTGGGAGTTAGAGAGTGTGTGTGTGTGTGTCTTTGTCTGGGAGTTAGAGAGTGTCTGTGTGTGTGTCTGGTAGGTAGAGAGTGTTTGTGTGTGTGCGTGTGTCTGGGAGTTAGAGAGTGTGTGTGTGTGTGTGTCTGGGAGATAGAGAGTGTGTGTGTGAATGTGTGTGTGTGTCTGGGAATAAGAGAGTGCGTGTGTGTGCGTCTGAGAGTTAGAGAGTGTGTGTGTTTGTCTGGGAGTTAGAGATTGTGTGGGTGTGTGTGTGTCTGGGAGTTAGTGAGTGTGTGTGTGTGTGTCTGGGAGTTAGAGAGCCTTTGTGTGTGTGTTTGGGAGTTAGAGAGTGTGTGTGTGAGTGTCTGGGAGTTAGAGGGTGTGTTTGTGATTGTGTGTGTGTGTGTCTGGGCGTTAGTGAGTGTGTGTGTGTGTGTCTGGGAGTTAGAGAGTCTTTGTGTGTGTGTTTGGGAGTTAGAGAGTGTGTGTGTGAGTGTCTGGGAGCTAGAGGGTGTGGTTGTGAGTGTGTGTGTGTGTGTCTGGGAGTTAGAGAATGTTTGTGTTTGTGTGTGTGTGTGTCTGGGAGTTAGAGAATGTTTGTTTGTGTTTCTGGGAGTAAGAGTTTGTGTGAGTGTTTGTGTTTCTGGGAGTGAGAGAGTGTTTGTGTGTCTGTGTGCGTGTGTGTGTCTCGGAGTAAGAGAGTATGTGTCTGAGTATCTTGGAGTTAGAGTGTGTGTTTGTGATTGTGTGTGTGTCTGGGAATAAGAGAGTGCGTGTGTGTTTGCGTCTGCGAGTTAGAGAGTGTGTGTGTGTGTGTCTGGGAGTTAGAGAGTGTGTGTGTATGTATCTTGGAATTAGAGTGTGTGTGAGTGTGTGGGTGTCTGCAATTTAGAGGGAGAGTGTGTGTGTGTGTGTGTGTGTGTCTTGGATTTAGAGAGTGTGTATGAGTGTGTGTGTGTCTGGGAGTTATGGAGTGTTTGTCTGTGTGTTTGTGTGTCTGGGAGGTAGAGAGTGTTTGTGTGTGTGTGTGTGTCTGGGAGTTAGAGAGTTTGTGTGTGTGTGTCTGGGAGTTTGAGAGTGTGTGAGTGAGTGTGTGTGTGTGTGGGAATAAGAGAGTGCGTGTGTGTGTGCGTCTGGGAGTTAGAGAGTGTATGTGTGAGTGTCTGGGAGTTAGAGAGTGTCTGGGTGTGTGTGTGTCTGGGAGTAAGAGAGTGTGTTTGTGTGTGTCTGGGAGTTAGAGAGTGTTTGTTTGTGTGTTTGAGTGTCTGGGGGTTAGAGAGTGTGTGTGTGTGTGACTTTGTCTGGGAGTTAGAGTGTGTCTGTGTGTGTGTCTGGGCGGTAGAGAGTGTTTGTGTGTGTGTGTGTGTCTGGGAGTTAGAGTGTGTGCGTGTGTGTCTGGGAGTTAGAGAGTGTGTGTGTGTGTCTGGGAATAAGAGAGTGCGTGTGTATGCGTCTGGGAGTTAGAGAGTGTGTGGGTGTGTATGTGTCTGGGAGTTAGATAGAGTGTGTGTGTGTGTGTCTGGGAGTTAGAGAGTGTGTGTGTGTGTGTGTGTGTGTCTGGGAGTTAGAGTGTGTTTGTGTGTGTGTATGGGAGTTAGAGAGTGTTTGTGTTTGTGTGTGTGTGTGTGTGTGTCTCGGAGTTAGAGAGTATGTGTGTGAGTCTCTGAGAGTTAGAGAGTGTGTTTGTGATTGTGTGTGTGTGTGTCTGGGAATAAGAGAGTGCGTGTGTGTGTGCGTCTGGGAGTTAGAGAGTGTGTGTATGTGTGTCTGGGAGATAGAGTATGTTTGTGTTTGTGTGTGTGTGTGTGTGTGTGTGTGTGTGTGTTTGTGTCTGGGAGTTAGAGAATGTTTGTTTGTGTTTCTGGGAGTAAGAGTGTGTGTGAGTGTTTGTGTTTCTGGGAGTTAGAGAGACTGTGTGTGTGTGTGTATGTTTCTGGGAGTTAGAGAGAGTGTGTTTGTGAGTATGTGTGTGTGTGTGTGTGTCTGGGAGTTAGAGAGTTGTGTGTGTGAGTGTGTGTGTGTGTCTGGGTGTTAGAGAGTATGTGTGTGTGTGTGTGTGTGTGTGTGTCTGGGAGATCGTGAGTGTGTGTGTGTGTGTGTGTGTCTAGGAGTTATAGAGTGTTTGGGTGTGTGTCCGGGATTTAGGGAGTGTGTGTCTGGGAGTTAGAGAGTGTTTGTTTGTGTGTTTGAGTGTCTGGGGGTTAGAGAGTGTGTGTGTGTGTGACTTTGTCTGGGAGTTAGAGTGTGTCTGTGTGTGTGTCTGGGCGGTAGAGAGTGTTTGTGTGTGTGTGTGTGTGTGTCTGGGAGTTAGAGTGTGTGTGTGTGTGTCTGGGAGTTAGAGAGTGTGTGTGTGTGTCTGGGAATAAGAGAGTACGTGTGCGTGCATCTGGGAGTTAGAGAGTGTGTGGGTGTGTATGTGTTTCTGGGAGTTAGAGAGTGTGTGTGTGTGTGTGTCTGGGAGTTATAGAGTGTTTGTCTGTGTGTTTGTGTGTCTGGTAGGCAGAGAGTGTTTGTGTGTGTGTGTCTGGGAGATAGAGTATGTTTGTGTTTGTGTGTGTGTGTGTGTGTGTGTTTGTGTCTGGGAGTTAGAGAATGTTTGTTTGTGTTTCTGGGAGTAAGAGTGTGTGTGAGTGTTTGTGTTTCTGGGAGTTAGAGAGACTGTGTGTGTGTGTGTGTGTGTGTGTGTATGTTTCTGGGAGTTAGAGAGAGTGTGTTTGTGAGTATGTGTGTGTGTGTGTGTGTGTCTGGGAGTTAGAGAGTTGTGTGTGTGAGTGTGTGTGTGTGTCTGGGTGTTAGAGAGTATGTGTGTGTTTGTGTGTGTCTGGGAGATCGTGAGTGTGTGTGTGTGTGTGTGTCTAGGAGTTATAGAGTGGGTGTGTGTCCGGGATTTAGGGAGTGTGTGTCTGGGAGTTAGAGAGTGTGTGTGTGTGTGTGTGGGAGTTAGAGAGTGTCTGTGTGTGTGTCTGGGAATTAGAGAGTGTGTGTGTGTGAGTGTGTCTGGGAGTTAGAGAGTGTGTGTGTGTGTGTCTTTGTCTGGGAGTTAGAGTGTGTCTGTGTGTGTGTCTGGGAGGTAGAGAGTGTTTGTTTGTGTGTGTGTGTCTGGGAGTTAGAGAGAGTGTGTTTGTGTGCGTCTGGGAGTTAGAGAGTGTGTGTGTGTGTGTGTTTGTCTGGGAGTTAGAGAGTGTCTGTGTGAGGGTCTGGGAGGCAGAGAGTGTTTGTGTGTGTGTGTGTGTCTGGGAGTTAGAGAGTGTGTGTGTGAGTGTGTGTGTGTGTCTGGGAATTAGAGAGTGCGTGTGTGTATGCGTCTGGGAGTTAGAGAGTGTGAGTGTGTGTGTCTGGGAGTTAGAGTGTGTGTATGTGTGTGTACGTGTGTGTGTGTGTCTGGGAGTTACAGAGAGAATGTGTGTGTGTGTGTCTGGCAGTTAGAGAGTGTGTGTGTATGTATCTTGGAATTAGAGTGTGTGTGAGTGTGTGCGTGTCTGCGATTAAGAGGGAGAGTGTGTGTGTGTGTATGTGTGTGTGTGTGTCTGGGAGTTAGAGAGAGACAGTGTGTGTGTGTGTGTGTGTGTGTTTCTGGGAGTTAGAGAGTGTGTGTGTGAGTGTCTGGGAGTTAGAGACTGTGTTTGCGATTGTGTGTGTGTGTGTCTGGGAATAAGAGAGTGCGTGTGTGTGTGCGTCTGGGAGTTAGAGAGTGTGTGTATGTGTGTCTGGGAGATAGAGTATGTTTGTGTTTGTGTGTGTGTGTGTGTGTGTGTGTGTGTTTGTGTCTGGGAGTTAGAGAATGTTTGTTTGTGTTTCTGGGAGTAAGAGTGTGTGTGAGTGTTTGTGTTTCTGGGAGTTAGAGAGACTGTGTGTGTGTGTGTGAGTGTGTATGTTTCTGGGAGTTAGAGAGAGTGTGTTTGTGAGTATGTGTGTGTGTGTGTGTGTCTGGGAGTTAGAGAGTTGTGTGTGTGAGTGTGTGTGTGTGTCTGGGTGTTAGAGAGTATGTGTGTGTGTGTGTGTGTGTCTGGGAGATCGTGAGTGTCTGTGTGTGTGTGTCTAGGAGTTATAGAGTGTTTGGGTGTGTGTCCGGGATTTAGGGAGTGTGTGTCTGGGAGTTAGAGAGTGTTTGTTTGTGTGTTTGAGTGTCTGGGGGTTAGAGAGTATGTGTGTGTGTGACCTTGTCTGGGAGTTAGAGTGTGTCTGTGTGTGTGTCTGGGCGGTAGAGAGTGTTTGTGTGTGTGTGTGTGTGTCTGGGAGTTAGAGTGTGTGTGTGTGTGTCTGGGAGTTAGGGAGTGTGTGTATGTGTCAGGGAATAAGAGAGTACGTGTGCGTGCGTCTGGGAGTTAGAGAGTGTGTGGGTGTGTATGTGTTTCTGGGAGTTAGAGAGTGTGTGTGTGTGTGTGTCTGGGAGTTATAGAGTGTTTGTCTGTGTGTTTGTGTGTCTGGTAGGCAGAGAGTGTTTGTGTGTGTGTGTCTGGGAGATAGAGTATGTTTGTGTTTGTGTGTGTGTGTGTGTGTGTTTGTGTCTGGGAGTTAGAGAATGTTTGTTTGTGTTTCTGGGAGTAAGAGTGTGTGTGAGTGTTTGTGTTTCTGGGAGTTAGAGAGACTGTGTGTGTGTATGTGTGTGTGTGTATGTTTCTGGGAGTTAGAGAGAGTGTGTTTGTGAGTATGTGTGTGTGTGTGTGTGTGTGTGTGTCTGGGAGTTAGAGAGTTGTGTGTGTGAGTGTGTGTGTGTGTCTGGGTGTTAGAGAGTATGTGTGTGTGTGTGTGTGTGTGTGTCTGGGAGATCGTGAGTGTGTGTGTGTGTGTGTGTCTAGGAGTTATAGAGTGTTTGGGTGTGTGTCCGGGATTTAGGGAGTGTGTGTCTGGGAGTTAGAGAGTGTGTGTGAGTGTGTGTGTGGGAGTTAGAGAGTGTCTGTGTGTGTGTCTGGGAATTAGAGAGTGTGTGTGTGTGAGTGTGTCTGGGAGTTAGAGAGTGTGTGTGTGTGTGTCTTTGTCTGGGAGTTAGAGTGTGTCTGTGTGTGTGTCTGGGAGGTAGAGAGTGTTTGTTTGTGTGTGTGTGTCTGGGAGTTAGAGAGTGTGCGTGTGTGTGTCTGGGAGTTAGAGAGAGTGTGTTTGTGTGCGTCTGGGAGTTAGAGAGTGTGTGTGTGTGTGTGTTTGTCTGGGAGTTAGAGAGTGTCTGTGTGAGGGTCTGGGAGGCAGAGAGTGTTTGTGTGTGTGTGTGTGTCTGGGAGTTAGAGAGTGTGTGTGTGAGTGTGTGTGTGTGTCTGGGAATTAGAGAGTGCGTGTGTGTATGCGTCTGGGAGTTAGAGAGTGTGAGTGTGTGTGTCTGGGAGTTAGAGTGTGTGTATGTGTGTGTACGTGTGTGTGTGTGTCTGGGAGTTACAGAGAGAATGTGTGTGTGTGTGTCTGGCAGTTAGAGAGTGTGTGTGTATGTCTCTTGGAATTAGAGTGTGTGTGAGTGTGTGCGTGTCTGCGATTAAGAGGGAGAGTGTGTGTGTGTGTATGTGTGTTTGTGTGTCTGGGAGTTAGAGAGAGACTGTGTGTGTGTGTGTGTGTGTGTGTGTTTCTGGGAGTTAGAGAGTGTGTGTGTGTGTGTCTGGGAGTTAGAGACTGTGTTTGCGATTGTGTGTGTGTGTGTCTGGGAATAAGAGAGTGCGTGTGTGTGTGCGTCTGGGAGTTAGAGAGTGTGTGTATGTGTGTCTGGGAGATAGAGTATGTTTGTGTTTGTGTGTGTGTGTGTGTGTGTGTGTGTGTTTGTGTCTGGGAATTAGAGAATGTTTGTTTGTGTTTCTGGGAGTAAGAGTGTGTGTGAGTGTTTGTGTTTCTGGGAGTTAGAGAGACTGTGTGTGTGTGTGTGTGTGTGTGTGTGTGTATGTTTCTGGGAGTTAGTGAGAGTGTGTTTGTGAGTATGTGTGTGTGTGTGTGTGTCTGGGAGTTAGAGAGTTGTGTGTGTGAGTGTGTGTGTGTGTCTGGGTGTTAGAGAGTATGTGTGTGTGTGTGTGTGTGTGTGTGTCTGGGAGATCGTGAGTGTGTGTGTGTGTGTGTCTAGGAGTTATAGAGTGTTTGGGTGTGTGTCCGGGATTTAGGGAGTGTGTGTCTGGGAGTTAGAGTGTGTTTGTTTGTGTGTTTGAGTGTCTGGGGGTTAGAGAGTGTGTGTGTGTGTGACTTTGTCTGGGAGTTAGAGTGTGTCTGTGTGTGTGTCTGGGCGGTAGAGAGTGTTTGTGTGTGTGTGTGTGTGTCTGGGAGTTAGAGTGTGTGTGTGTGTGTGTGTCTGGGAGTTAGAGAGTGTGTGTGTGTGTCTGGGAATAAGAGAGTACGTGTGCGTGCGTCTGGGAGTTAGAGAGTGTGTGGGTGTGTATGTGTTTCTGGGAGTTAGAGAGTGTGTGTGTGTGTGTGTCTGGGAGTTATAGAGTGTTTGTCTGTGTGTTTGTGTGTCTGGTAGGCAGAGAGTGTTTGTGTGTGTGTGTCTGGGAGATAGAGTATGTTTGTGTTTGTGTGTGTGTGTGTGTGTGTGTTTGTGTCTGGGAGTTTGAGAGTGTGTGTTTCTGGGAGTAAGAGTGTGTGTGAGTGTGTGTGTTTCTGGGAGTTAGAGAGACTGTGTGTGTGTGTGTGTGTGTGTGTGCTTCTGGGAGTTAGAGAGAGTGTGTTTGTGAGTATGTGTGTGTGTGTGTGTGTGTGTGTGTCTGGGAGTTAGAGAGTTGTGTGTGTGAGTGTGTGTGTGTGTCTGGGTCTTAGAGAGTATGTGTGTGTGTGTGTGTGTGTGTGTGTGTGTCTGGGAGATCGTGAGTGTGTGTGTGTGTGTGTCTAGGAGTTATAGAGTGTTTGGGTGTGTGTCCGGGATTTAGGGAGTGTGTGTCTGGGAGTTAGAGAGTGTGTGTGTGTGTGTCTGGGAGTTAGAGAGTGTCTGTGTGTGTGTCTGGGAATTAGAGAATGTTTGTGTGTGTGTGAGTGTGTCTGGGAGTTAGAGAGTGTGTGTGTGTGTGTCTTTGTCTGGGAGTTAGAGTGTGTCTGTGTATGTGTCTGGGAGGTAGAGAGTGTTTGTTTGTGTGTGTGTGTCTGGGAGTTAGAGAGTGTGTGTGTGTGTGTCTGGGAGTTAGAGAGAGTGTGTTTGTGTGCGTCTGGGAGTTAGAGAGTGTGTGTGTGTGTGTGTTTGTCTGGGAGTTAGAGAGTGTCTGTGTGAGGGTCTGGGAGGCAGAGAGTGTTTGTGTGTGTGTGTGTGTCTGGGAGTTAGAGAGTGTGTGTGTGAGTGTGTGTGTGTGTCTGGGAATTAGAGAGTGCGTGTGTGTATGCGTCTGGGAGTTAGAGAGTGTGAGTGTGTGTGTCTGGGAGTTAGAGTGTGTGTATGTGTGTGTACGTGTGTGTGTGTGTCTGGGAGTTACAGAGAGAATGTGTGTGTGTGTGTCTGGCAGTTAGAGAGTGTGTGTGTATGTATCTTGGAATTAGAGTGTGTGTGAGTGTGTGCGTGTCTGCGATTAAGAGGGAGAGTGTGTGTGTGTGTATGTGTGTGTGTGTGTCTGGGAGTTAGAGAGAGACTGTGTGTGTGTGTGTGTGTGTGTGTCTGGGAGTTAGAGAGTGTTTGTCTGTGTGTTTGTGTGTCTGGTAGGCAGAGAGTGTTTGTGTGTGTGTGTCTGGGATTAGAGAGTGTGTGTGTGTGTGTCTGGGAGTTTGAGAGTGTGTGTGTGAGTGTGTGTGTGTGTGTGTGTGTGGGAATAAGGGAGCGCGTGTGTGTGTGCGTCTGGGAGTTAGAGAGTGTGTGTGTGTGTGTCTGGGAGTTAGAGAGTGTGTGGGTGTGTGTGTGTCTGGGAGTAAGAGAGTGTGTGTGTGTGTCTGGGAGTTAGAGAGTGTTTGTTTGTGTGTTTCCGTGTCTGGGAGTTAGAGAGTGTGTGTGTGTGTGTCTGGGAGTTAGAGAGTGTCTGTGTGTGTGTCTGGGAGGTAGAGAGTGTTTGTGTGTGTGTGTGTGTGTGTGTGTGTGTGTCTGGGAATAAGAGAGTGTGTGTGTGTGTGTGCGTCTGGGAGGTGGTGAGAGTGTGTGTGTGTGTGTCTGGGAGTTAGAGAGTGTGAGGGGGTGTGTGTGTCTGGGAGTTAGAGAGTGTGTGTGTGTGTGCCTGGGAGTTAGAGAGTGTTTGTGTGTGTGTATGGGAGTTAGAGAGTGTGTGTGTGAGTGTCTGGGAGTTAGAGACTGTGTTTGTGATTGTGTGTGTGTGTGTCTGGGAATAAGAGAGTGCGTGTGTGTGTGCGTCTGGGAGTTAGAGAGTGTCTGTTTGAGTGTCTGGGAGGTAGAGAGCGTTTGTGTGTGTGTGTCTGGGTGTTTGAGAGTGTGTGTGTGAGTGTGTCTGGGAGTTAGAGAGTGTGTGGATGTGTGTGTGTCTGGGAGTAAGAGAGTGTGTGTGTGTGTCTGGGCGTTAGAGAGTGTTTGTTTGTGTGTTTGCGTGTCTGGGAGTTAGAGAGTGTGTGTGTGTCTTTGTCTGGGAGTTAGAGAGTGTCTGTGTGTGTGTCTGGGAGGTAGAGAGTGTTTGTGTGTGTGTGTGTGTGTGTCTGGGAATAGGAGAGTGTGTGTGTGTGCGTCTGGGAGGTGGTGAGTGTGTGTGTGTGTGTCTGGGAGTTAGAGAGTGTGTGGGTGTGTGTGTGTCTGGGAGTTAGAGAGTGTTTGTGTGTGTGTATGGGAGTTAGAGAGTGTTTGTTTGTGTGTTTGCGTGTCTGGGAGTTAGAGAGTGTGTGTGTGTCTTTGTCTGGGAGTTAGAGAGTGTCTATGTGTGTGTCTGGGAGGTAGAGAGTGTTTGTGTGTGTGTGTGTGTGTCTGGGAATAAGAGAGTGCGTGTGTGTGCGTCTGGGAGGTGGTGAGTGTGTGTGTGTGTGTCTGGGAGTTAGAGAGTGTGTGGGTGTGTGTGTGTCTGGGAGTTAGAGAGTGTTTGTGTGTGTGTATGGGAGTTAGAGAGTGTGTGTGTGAGTGTCTGGGAGTTAGAGAGTGTGTTTGTGATTGTGAGTGTGTGTGTCTGGGAATAAGAGAGTGCGTGTGTGTGCGTTTGGGAGTTAGAGAGTGTGTGTGTGTGTGTCTGGGAGTTAGAGAATGTTTGTTTGTGTTTTTGGGAGTAAGAGTGTGTGTGAGTGTTTGTGTTTCTGGGAGTTAGAGAGACTGTGTGTGTGTGTGTGTGTGTGTGTGTTTCTGGGAGATAGAGAGTTGTGTGTGTGAGTGTGTGTGTGTGTCTGGGTGTTAGAGAGTATGTGTGTGTGTGTGTGTGTGTGTGTGTCTGTGAGTAAGGAAGTGTGTGGGTGTGTGTGTGTCTGAGAGTTATAGAGTGTTTGTGTGTGTGTGTGTGTATGGGATTTAGAGAGTATGTGTGTGTGTGTCTGGGAGTAAGAGTGTGAGTGAATGTGTGTGTTTCTGGCAGTCAGAGAGAGTGTGTTTGTGTGTGTGTGCGTCTGGGAGTTAGAGAGTGTGTGTGTGTGAGTGTCCGGGATTTACGGAGTGTGTGTCTGGGAGTTAGAGAGTGTGTGTGTGCGTGTGTGTGTCTGCGAGTTAGAGACTGTGTGTGTGTGTGTGTCTGGGAGTTAGAGAGTGTGTGTGTGAGTGTGTGTGTCCGTCTGGGAGTAAGAGAGTGCGTTTGTGTGTGTGTATGGGAGTTAGAGAGTGTTTGTTTGTGTGTTTGCGTGTCTGGGAGTTAGAGAGTGTGTGTGTGTCTTTGTCTGGGAGTTAGAGAGTGTCTGTGTGTGTGTCTGGGAGGTAGAGAGTGTTTGTGTGTGTGTGTGTGTGTGTGTGTGTGTCTGGGAATAAGAGAGTGCGTGTGTGTGTGCGTCTGGGAGGTGGTGAGTGTGTGTGTGTGTGTCTGGGAGTTAGAGTGTGTGTGGGTGTGTGTGTGTCTGGGAGTTAGAGAGTGTTTGTGTGTGTGTATGGGAGTTAGAGAGTGTGTGTGTGTGCTTCTGGGAGTTAGAGAGTGTGTGTGTGTGTGTCTGGGAGTTAGAGAGTTTGTGTGTGTGTGTCTGGGAATTTGAGAGTGTGTGAGTGAGTGTGTGTGTGTGTGGGAATAAGAGAGTGCGTGTGTGTGTGCGTCTGGGAGTTAGAGAGTGTGTGTGTGAGTGTCTGGGAGTTAGAGAGTGTCTGGGTGTGTGTGTGTCTGGGAGTAAGAGAGTGAGTTTGTGTGTGTCTGGGAGTTAGAGAGTGTTTGTTTGTGTGTTTGAGTGTCTGGGGGTTAGAGAGTGTGTGTGTGTGTGACTTTGTCTGGGAGTTAGAGTGTGTCTGTGTGTGTGTCTGGGCGGTAGAGAGTGTTTGTGTGTGTGTGTGTGTCTGGGAGTTAGAGTGTGTGTGTGTGTGTCTGGGAGTTAGAGAATGTGTGTGTGTGTCTGGGAATAAGAGAGTGCGTGTGTATGCGTCTGGGAGTTAGAGAGTGTGTGGGTGTGTATGTGCCTGGGAGTTAGATAGAGTGTGTGTGTGTGTGTCTGGGAGTTAGAGAGTGTGTGAGTGTGTGTGTGTCTGGGAGTTAGAGAGAGTGTGTGTGTGTGTGTCTGGGAGTTAGAGTGTGTTTGTGTGTGTGTATGGGAGTTAGAGAGTGTTTGTGTTTGTGTGTGTGTGTGTGTGTGTCTCGGAGTTAGAGAGTATGTGTGTGAGTCTCTGGGAGTTAGAGAGTGTGTTTGTGATTGTGTGTGTGTGTGTCTGGGAATAAGAGAGTGCGTGTGTGTGTGCGTCTGGGAGTTAGAGAGTGTGTGTATGTGTGTCTGGGAGATAGAGTATGTTTGTGTTTGTGTGTGTGTGTGTGTGTGTGTTTGTGTCTGGGAGTTAGAGAATGTTTGTTTGTGTTTCTGGGAGTAAGAGTGTGTGTGAGTGATTGTGTTTCTGGGAGTTAGAGAGACTGTGTGTGTGTGTGTGTGTGTGTGTATGTTTCTGGGAGTTAGAGAGAGTGTGTTTGTTAGTATGTGTGTGTGTGTGTGTGTGTCTGGGAGTTAGAGAGTTGTGTGTGTGAGTGTGTGTGTGTGTCTGGGTGTTAGAGAGTATGTGTGTATGTGCGTGTGTGTGTGTCTGGGAGATCGTAAGTGTGTGTGTGTGTGTGTCTAGGAGTTATAGAGTGTTTGGGTGTGTGTCCGGGATTTAGGGAGTGTGTGTCTGGGAGTTAGAGAGTGTTTGTTTGTGTGTTTGAGTGTCTGGGGGTTAGAGAGTGTGTGTGTGTGTGACTTTGTCTGGGAGTTAGAGTGTGTCTGTGTGTGTGTCTGGGCGGTAGAGAGTGTTTGTGTGTGTGTGTGTGTGTGTGTCTGGGAGTTAGAGTGTGTGTGTGTGTGTCTGGGAGTTAGAGAGTGTGTGTGTGTTTCTGGGAATAAGAGAGTACGTGTGCGTGCGTCTGGGAGTTAGAGAGTGTGTGGGTGTGTATGTGTCTGGGAGTTAGAGAGAGTGTGTGTGTGTGTGCCTGGGAGTTAGAGAGTGTGTGAGTGTGTGTGTGTCTGGGAGTTAGAGAGAGTGTGTGTGTGTGTGTCTGGGAGTTAGAGAGTGTTTGTGTGTGTGTATGGGAGTTAGAGAGTGTTTGTGTTTGTGTGTGTGTGTGTGTGTGTGTGTCTCGGAGTTAGAGAGTATGTGTGTGAGTCTCTGGGAGTTAGAGAGTGTGTTTGTGATTGTGTGTGTGTGTGTCTGGGAATAAGAGAGTGCGTGTGTGTGTGCGTCTGGGAGTTAGAGAGTGTGTGTATGTGTGTCTGGGAGATAGAGTATGTTTGTGTTCGTGTGTGTGTGTGTGTGTGTGTGTGTGTTTGTGTCTGGGAGTTAGAGAATGTTTGTTTGTGTTTCTGGGAGTAAGAGTGTGTGTGAGTGTTTGTGTTTCTGGGAGTTAGAGAGAGTGTGTTTGTGAGTATGTGTGTGTGTGTGTGTGTGTCTGGGAGTTAGAGAGTTGTGTGTGTGAGTGTGTGTGTGTGTCTGGGTGTTAGAGAGTGTGTGTGTGTGTGTGTGTGTGTGTGTGTGTGTCTGGGAGATCGTGAGTGTGTGTGTGTGTGTGTGTCTAGGAGTTATAGAGTGTTTGGGTGTGTGTCCGGGATTTAGGGAGTGTGTGTCTGGGAGTTAGAGAGTGTGTGTGTGTGTGTGTGTGGGAGTTAGAGAGTGTCTGTGTGTGTGTCTGGGAGTTAGAGAGTGTGTGTGTGTGAGTGTGTCTGGGGGTTAGAGAGTGTGTGTGTGTGTGTCTTTGTCTGGGAGTTAGAGAGTGTCTGTGTGTGTGTCTGGGAGGTAGAGAGTGTTTGTTTGTGTGTGTGTGTCTGGGAGTTAGAGAGTGTGTGTGTGTGTGTCTGGGAGTTAGAGAGAGTGTGTTTGTGTGTGTGTGTGTCCGGGATTTAGGGAGTGTGTGTCTGGGAGTTAGAGATTGTGTGTGTGTGTGTCTGGGTGTTAGAGAATGTCTGTGTGTGTGTCTGGGAGGTAGAGAGTGTTTGTGTGTGTGTGAGTGTCTGGGAGTTAGAGAGTGTGTGTTTGTGTGTGTGTCTGGGAGTTAGACAGTGTCTGTGTGAGTGTGTGTGTCCGTCTGGGAGTAAGAGATAGCGTGTGTGTGGGTGTCTGGGAGTTGGAGGGTGTGTGTGTTTGTGTGCGTCTGGGAGTTAGAGAGTGTGTGTGTGTGTGTGTTTGTCTGGGAGTTAGTGAGTGTCTGTGTGAGGGTCTGGGAGGTAGAGAGTGTTTGTGCATGTGTGTGTGTCTGGGAGTTAGAGTGTGTGTGTGTGTGTCTGGGAGTTAGAGAGTGTGTGTGTGTGTCTGGGAATAAGAGAGTGCGTGTGTATGCGTCTGGGAGTTAGAGAGTGTGTGGGTGTGTCTGTGTCTGGGAGTTAGATAGAGTGTGTGTGTGTGTGTGTCTGGGAGTTAGAGAGAGTGTGTGTGTGTGTGTCTGGGAGTTAGAGTGTGTTGGTGTGTGTGTATGGGAGTTAGAGAGTGTTTGTGTTTGTGTGTGTGTGTGTGTGTGTGTCTCGGAGTTAGAGAGTATGTGTGTGAGTCTCTGGGAGTTAGAGAGTGTGTTTGTGATTGTGTTTGTGTGTGTCTGGGAATAAGAGAGTGCGTGTGTGTGTGCGTCTGGGAGTTAGAGAGTGTGTGTATGTGTGTCTGGGAGATAGAGTATGTTTGTGTTTGTGTGTGTGTGTGTGTTTGTGTCTGGGAGTTAGAGAATGTTTGTTTGTGTTTCTGGGAGTAAGAGTGTGTGTGAGTGTTTGTGTTTCTGGGAGTTAGAGAGACTGTGTGTGTGTGTGTGTGTGTATGTTTCTGGGAGTTAGAGAGAGTGTGTTTGTGAGTATGTGTGTGTGTGTGTGTGTGTCTGGGAGTTAGAGAGTTGTGTGTGTGAGTGTGTGTGTGTGTCTGGGTGTTAGAGAGTATGTGTGTGTGTGTGTGTGTGTGTGTCTGGGAGATCGTGAGTGTGTGTGTGTGTGTGTCTAGGAGTTATAGAGTGTTTGGGTGTGTGTCCGGGATTTAGGGAGTGTGTGTCTGGGAGTTAGAGAGTGTTTGTTTGTGTGTTTGAGTGTCTGGGGGTTAGAGAGTGTGTGTGTGTGTGACTTTGTCTGGGAGTTAGTGTGTGTCTGTGTGTGTGTCTGGGCGGTAGAGAGTGTTTGTGTGTGTGTGTGTGTGTCTGGGAGTTAGAGTGTGTGTGTGTGTGTCTGGGAGTTAGAGAGTGTGTGTGTGTGTCTGGGAATAAGAGAGTACGTGTGCGTGCGTCTGGGAGTTAGAGAGTGTGTGGGTGTGTATGTGTCTGGGAGTTAGAGAGAGTGTGTGTGTGTGTGTCTGGGAGTTAGAGAGTGTGTGTGTGTGTGTGTGTCTGGGAGTTAGAGAGAGTGTGTGTGTGTGTGTCTGGGAGTTAGAGAGTGTTCGTGTGTGTGTATGGGAGTTAGAGAGTGTTTGTGTTTGTGTGTGTGTGTGTGTGTGTGTGTCTCGGAGTTAGAGAGTATGTGTGTGAGTCTCTGGGAGTTAGAGAGTGTGTTTGTGATTGTGTGTGTGTGTGTCTGGGAATAAGAGAGTGCGTGTGTGTGTGCGTCTGGGAGTTAGAGAGTGTGTGTGTGTGTGTGTCTGGGAGATAGAGTATGTTTGTGTTTGTGTGTGTGTGTGTGTGTGTGTTTGTGTCTGGGAGTTAGAGAATGTTTGTTTGTGTTTCTGGGAGTAAGAGTGTGTGTGAGTGTTTGTGTTTCTGGGAGTTAGAGAGACTGTGTGTGTGTGTGTGTGTGTATGTTTCTGGGAGTTAGAGAGAGTGTGTTTGTGAGTATGTGTGTGTGTGTGTGTGTGTGTCTGGGAGTTAGAGAGTTGTGTGTGTGAGTATGTGTGTGTGTGTCTGGGTGTTAGAGAGTGTGTGTGTGTGTGTGTGTGTGTGTGTGTGTGTGTCTGGGAGATCGTGAGTGTGTGTGTGTGTGTGTGTGTCTAGGAGTTATAGAGTGTTTGGGTGTGTGTCCGGGATTTAGGGAGTGTGTGTCTGGGAGTTAGAGAGTGTGTGTGTGTGTGTGTGTGGGAGTTAGAGAGTGTCTGTGTGTGTGTCTGGGAGTTAGAGAGTGTGTGTGTGTGAGTGTGTCTGGGGGTTAGAGAGTGTGTGTGTGTGTGTCTTTGTCTGGGAGTTAGAGAGAGTGTGTGTGTGTGTGTCTGGGAGTTAGAGTGTGTTTGTGTGTGTGTGTCTGGGAGTTAGAGAGTGTGTGTGTGTGTGTCTGGGAGTTAGAGAGAGTGTGTTTGTGTGTGTGTGTGTCCGGGATTTAGGGAGTGTGTGTCTGGGAGTTAGAGATTGTGTGTGTGTGTGTCTGGGTGTTAGAGAATGTCTGTGTGTGTGTCTGGGAGGTAGAGAGTGTTTGTGTGTGTGTGAGTGTCTGGGAGTTAGAGATTGTGTGTTTGTGTGTGTGTCTGGGAGTTAGACAGTGTCTGTGTGAGTGTGTGTGTCCGTCTGGGAGTAAGAGAGAGCGTGTGTGTGGGTGTCTGGGAGTTGGAGGGTGTGTGTGTTTGTGTGCGTCTGGGAGTTAGAGAGTGTGTGTGTGTGTGTGTTTGTCTGGGAGTTAGAGAGTGTCTGTGTGAGGGTCTGGGAGGTAGAGAGTGTTTGTGCGTGTGTGTGTGTCTGGGAGTTAGAGTGTGTGTGTGTGTGTCTGGGAGTTAGAGAGTGTGTGTGTCTGGGAATAAGAGAGTGCGTGTGTATGCGTCTGGGAGTTAGAGAGTGTGTGGGTGTGTCTGTGTCTGGGAGTTAGATAGAGTGTGTGTGTGTGTGTGTCTGGGAGTTAGAGAGTGTGTGAATGTGTGTGTGTCTGGGAGTTAGAGAGAGTGTGTGTGTGTGTGTCTGGGAGTTAGAGTGTGTTTGTGTGTGTGTATGGGAGTTAGAGAGTGTTTGTGTTTGTGTGTGTGTGTGTGTGTGTCTCGGAGTTAGAGAGTATGTGTGTGAGTCTCTGGGAGTTAGAGAGTGTGTTTGTGATTGTGTGTGTGTGTGTCTGGGAATAAGAGAGTGCGTGTGTGTGTGCGTCTGGGAGTTAGAGAGTGTGTGTATGTGTGTCTGGGAGATAGAGTATGTTTGTGTTTGTGTGTGTGTGTGTGTTTGTGTCTGGGAGTTAGAGAATGTTTGTTTGTGTTTCTGGGAGTAAGAGTGTGTGTGAGTGTTTGTGTTTCTGGGAGTTAGAGAGACTGTGTGTGTGTGTGTGTGTATGTTTCTGGGAGTTAGAGAGAGTGTGTTTGTGAGTATGTGTGTGTGTGTGTGTGTGTGTCTGGGAGTTAGAGAGTTGTGTGTGTGAGTGTGTGTGTGTGTCTGGGTGTTAGAGAGTATGTGTGTGTGTGTGTGTGTGTGTGTCTGGGAGATCGTGAGTGTGTGTGTGTGTGTGTCTAGGAGTTATAGAGTGTTTGGGTGTGTGTCCGGGATTTAGGGAGTGTGTGTCTGGGAGTTAGAGAGTGTTTGTTTGTGTGTTTGAGTGTCTGGGGGTTAGAGAGTGTGTGTGTGTGTGACTTTGTCTGGGAGTTAGAGTGTGTCTGTGTGTGTGTCTGGGCGGTAGAGAGTGTTTGTGTGTGTGTGTGTGTGTCTGGGAGTTAGAGTGTGTGTGTGTGTGTCTGGGAGTTAGAGAGTGTGTGTGTGTGTCTGGGAATAAGAGAGTACGTGTGCGTGCGTCTGGGAGTTAGAGAGTGTGTGGGTGTGTATGTGTCTGGGAGTTAGAGAGAGTGTGTGTGTGTGTCTGGGAGTTAGAGAGTGTGTGAGTGTGTGTGTGTCTGGGAGTTAGAGAGAGTGTGTGTGTCTGTGTCTGAGAGTTAGAGAGTGTTTGTGTGTGTGTATGGGAGTTAGAGAGTGTTTGTGTTTGTGTGTGTGTGTGTGTTTGTGTCTCGGAGTTAGAGAGTATGTGTGTGAGTCTCTGGGAGTTAGAGAGTGTGTTTGTGATTGTGTGTGTGTGTGTCTGGGAATAAGAGAGTGCGTGTGTGTGTGCGTCTGGGAGTTAGAGAGTGTGTGTGTGTGTGTCTGGGAGATAGAGTATGTTTGTGTTTGTGTGTGTGTGTGTGTGTGTGTGTTTGTGTCTGGGAGTTAGAGAATGTTTGTTTGTGTTTCTGGGAGTAAGAGTGTGTGTGAGTGTTTGTGTTTCTGGGAGTTAGAGAGACTGTGTGTGTGTGTGTGTGTATGTTTCTGGGAGTTAGAGAGAGTGTGTTTGTGAGTATGTGTGTGTGTGTGTGTGTGTGTCTGGGAGTTAGAGAGTTGTGTGTGTGAGTATGTGTGTGTGTCTGGGTGTTAGAGAGTATGTGTGTATGTGTGTGTGTGTGTGTCTGGGAGATCGTGAGTGTGTGTGTGTGTGTGTCTAGGAGTTATAGAGTGTTTGGGTGTGTGTCCGGGATTTAGGGAGTGTGTGTCTGGGAGTTAGAGAGTGTTTGTTTGTGTGTTTGAGTGTCTGGGGGTTAGAGAGTGTGTGTGTGTGTGTGACTTTGTCTGGGAGTTAGAGTGTGTCTGTGTGTGTGTCTGGGCGGTAGAGAGTGTTTGTGTGTGTGTGTGTGTGTGTCTGGGAGTTAGAGTGTGTGTGTGTGTGTCTGGGAGTTAGAGAGTGTGTGTGTGTTTCTGGGAATAACAGAGTACGTGTGCGTGCGTCTGGCAGTTAGAGAGTGTGTGGGTGTGTATGTGTCTGGGAGTTAGAGAGAGTGTGTGTGTGTGTGCCTGGTAGTTAGAGAGTGTGTGAGTGTGTGTGTGTCTGGGAGTTAGAGAGAGTGTGTGTGTGTGTGTCTGGGAGTTAGAGAGTGTTCGTGTGTGTGTATGGGAGTTAGAGAGTGTTTGTGTTTGTGTGTGTGTGTGTGTGTGTGTGTGTGTGTCTCGGAGTTAGAGAGTATGTGTGTGAGTCTCTGGGAGTTAGAGAGTGTGTTTGTGATTGTGTTTGTGTGTGTGTGTGTGTTTGTATCTGGGAGTTAGAGAATGTTTGTTTGTGTTTCTGGGAGTAAGAGTGTGTGTGAGTGTTTGTGTTTCTGGGAGTTAGAGAGACTGTGTGTGTGTGTGTGTGTATGTTTCTGGGAGTTAGAGAGAGTGTGTTTGTGAGTATGTGTGTGTGTGTGTGTGTGTGTCTGGGAGTTAGAGAGTTGTGTGTGTGAGTGTGTGTGTGTGTCTGGGTGTTAGAGAGTATGTGTGTGTGTGTGTGTGTGTGTGTGTGTGTCTGGGAGATCGTGAGTGTGTGTGTGTGTGTGTGTGTCTAGGAGTTATAGAGTGTTTGGGTGTGTGTCCGGGATTTAGGGAGTGTGTGTCTGGGAGTTAGAGAGTGTGTGTGTGTGTGTGTGTGGGAGTTAGAGAGTGTCTGTGTGTGTGTCTGGGAGTTAGAGAGTGTGTGTGTGTGAGTGTGTCTGGGGGTTAGAGAGTGTGTGTGTGTGTGTCTTTGTCTGGGAGTTAGAGAGTGTCTGTGTGTGTGTCTGGGAGGTAGAGAGTGTTTGTTTGTGTGTGTGTGTCTGGGAGTTAGAGAGTGTGTGTGTGTGTGTCTGGGAGTTAGAGAGAGTGTGTTTGTGTGTGTGTGTGTCCGGGATTTAGGGAGTGTGTGTCTGGGAGTTAGAGATTGTGTGTGTGTGTGTCTGGGTGTTAGAGAATGTCTGTGTGTGTGTCTGGGAGGTAGAGAGTGTTTGTGTGTGTGTGAGTGTCTGGGAGTTAGAGAGTGTGTGTTTGTGTGTGTGTCTGGGAGTTAGACAGTGTCTGTGTGAGTGTGTGTGTCCGTCTGGGAGTAAGAGAGAGCGTGTGTGTGGGTGTCTGGGAGTTGGAGGGTGTGTGTGTTTGTGTGCGTCTGGGAGTTAGAGAGTGTGTGTGTGTGTGTGTTTGTCTGGGAGTTAGAGAGTGTCTGTGTGAGGGTCTGGGAGGTAGAGAGTGTTTGTGCGTGTGTGTGTGTCTGGGAGTTAGAGAGTGTGTGTGTGTGTCTGGGAATAAGAGAGTGCGTGTGTATGCGTCTGGGAGTTAGAGAGTGTGTGGGTGTGTCTGTGTCTGGGAGTTAGATAGAGTGTGTGTGTGTGTGTCTGGGAGTTAGAGAGTGTTTGTGTGTGTGTATGGGAGTTAGAGAGTGTTTGTGTTTGTGTGTGTGTGTGTGTGTGTCTCGGAGTTAGAGATTATGTGTGTGAGTCTCTGGGAGTTAGAGAGTGTGTTTGTGATTGTGTGTGTGTGTGTCTGGGAATAAGAGAGTGCGTGTGTGTGTGCGTCTGGGAGTTAGAGAGTGTGTGTGTGTGTGTCTGGGAGATAGAGTATGTTTGTGTTTGTGTGTGTGTGTGTGTGTGTGTGTGTTTGTGTCTGGGAGTTAGAGAATGTTTGTTTGTGTTTCTGGGAGTAAGAGTGTGTGTGAGTGTTTGTGTTTCTGGGAGTTAGAGAGACTGTGTGTGTGTGTGTGTGTGTGTATATTTTGGGAGTTAGAGAGAGTGTGTTTGTGAGTATGTGTGTGTGTGTGTGTGTGTGTCTGGGAGTTACAGAGTTGTGTGTGTGAGTGTGTGTGTGTGTCTGGGTGTTAGAGAGTATGTGTGTGTGTGTGTGTGTGTCTGGGAGATCGTGAGTGTGTGTGTGTGTGTGTGTGTGTCTAGGAGTTATAGAGTGTTTGGGTGTGTGTCCGGGATTTAGGGAGTGTGTGTCTGGGAGTTAGAGAGTGTGTGTGTGTGTGTGTGTGGGAGTTAGAGAGTGTCTGTGTGTGTGTCTGGGAGTTAGAGAGTGTGTGTGTGTGAGTGTGTCTGGGGGTTAGAGAGTGTGTGTGTGTGTGTGTCTTTGTCTGGGAGTTAGAGAGTGTCTGTGTGTGTGTCTGGGAGGTAGAGAGTGTTTGTTTGTGTGTGTGTGTCTGGGAGTTAGAGAGTGTGTGTGTGTGTGTCTGGGAGTTAGAGAGAGTGTGTTTGTGTGTGTGTGTGTCCGGGATTTAGGGAGTGTGTGTCTGGGAGTTAGAGATTGTGTGTGTGAGTGTCTGGGAGTTAGAGAGTGTCTGTTTGTGTGTGTGTCTGGGAGTTAGAGAGTGTGTGTGTGTGTGTGTCTGGGAGTTAGAGAGAGTGTGTTTGTGTGTGTGTGTGTCCGGGATTTAGGGAGTGTGTGTCTGGGAGTTAGAGATTGTGTGTGTGTGTGTCTGGGTGTTAGAGAATGTCTGTGTGTGTGTCTGAGAGGTAGAGAGTGTTTGTGTGTGTGTGAGTGTCTGGGAGTTAGAGAGTGTGTGTTTGTGTGTGTGTCTGGGAGTTAGACAGTGTCTGTGTGAGTGTGTGTGTCCGTCTGGGAGTAAGAGAGAGCGTGTGTGTGGGTGTCTGGGAGTTGGAGGGTGTGTGTGTTTGTGTGCGTCTGGGAGTTTGAGAGTGTGTGTGTGTGTGTGTGTTTGTCTGGGAGTTAGAGAGTGTCTGTGTGAGGGTCTGGGAGGTAGAGAGTGTTTGTGCGTGTGTGTGTGTCTGGGAGTTAGAGTGTGTGTGTATGCGTCTGGGAGTTAGATAGAGTGTGTGTGTGTGTGTGTCTGGGAGTTAGAGAGTGTGTGAGTGTGTGTGTGTCTGGGAGTTAGAGAGAGTGTGTGTGTGTGTGTCTGGGAGTTAGAGTGTGTTTGTGTGTGTGTATGGGAGTTAGAGAGTGTTTGTGTTTGTGTGTGTGTGTGTGTGTGTGTCTCGGAGTTAGAAAGTATGTGTCTGAGTCTCTGGGAGTTAGAGAGTGTGTTTGTGATTGTGTGTGTGTGTGTCTGGGAATAAGAGAGTGCGTGTGTGTGTGCGTCTGGGAGTTAGAGAGTGTGTGTATGTGTGTCTGGGAGATAGAGTATGTTTGTGTTTGTGTGTGTGTGTGTGTTTGTGTCTGGGAGTTAGAGAATGTTTGTTTGTGTTTCTGGGAGTAAGAGTGTGTGTGAGTGTTTGTGTTTCTGGGAGTTAGAGAGACTGTGTGTGTGTGTGTGTATGTTTCTGGGAGTTAGAGAGAGTGTGTTTGTGAGTATGTGTGTGTGTGTGTGTGTGTCTGGGAGTTAGAGAGTTGTGTGTGTGACTGTGTGTGTGTGTCTGGGTGTTAGAGAGTATGTGTGTGTGTGTGTGTGTCTGGGAGATCGTGAGTGTGTGTGTGTGTGTGTCTAGGAGTTATAGAGTGTTTGGGTGTGTGTCCGGGATTTAGGGAGTGTGTGTCTGGGAGTTAGAGAGTGTTTGTTTGTGTGTTTGAGTGTCTGGGGGTTAGAGAGTGTGTGTGTGTGTGACTTTGTCTGGGAGTTAGAGTGTGTCTGTGTGTGTGTCTGGGCGGTAGAGAGTGTTTGTGTGTGTGTGTGTGTGTCTGGGAGTTAGAGTGTGTGTGTGTGTGTCTGGGAGTTAGAGAGTGTGTGTGTGTGTCTGGGAATAAGAGAGTACGTGTGCGTGCGTCTGGGAGTTAGAGAGTGTGTGGGTGTGTATGTGTCTGGGAGTTAGAGAGAGTGTGTGTGTGTGTGCCTGGGAGTTAGAGAGTGTGTGAGTGTGTGTGTGTCTGGGAGTTAGAGAGAGTGTGTGTGTGTGTGTCTGGGAGTTAGAGAGTGTTTGTGTGTGTGTATGGGAGTTAGAGAGTGTTTGTGTTTGTGTGTGTGTGTGTGTTTGTGTCTCGGAGTTAGAGAGTATGTGTGTGAGTCTCTGGGAGTTAGAGAGTGTGTTTGTGATTGTGTGTGTGTGTGTCTGGGAATAAGAGAGTGCGTGTGTGTGTGCGTCTGGGAGTTAGAGAGTGTGTGTGTGTGTGTCTGGGAGATAGAGTATGTTTGTGTTTGTGTGTGTGTGTGTGTGTGTGTTTGTGTCTGGGAGTTAGAGAATGTTTGTTTGTGTTTCTGGGAGTAAGAGTGTGTGTGAGTGTTTGTGTTTCTGGGAGTTAGAGAGACTGTGTGTGTGTGTGTGTATGTTTCTGGGAGTTAGAGAGAGTGTGTTTGTGAGTATGTGTGTGTGTGTGTGTGTGTGTCTGGGAGTTAGAGAGTTGTGTGTGTGAGTGTGTGTGTGTGTCTGGGTGTTAGAGAGTATGTGTGTGTGTGTGTGTGTGTGTGTGTGTGTCTGGGAGATCGTGAGTGTGTGTGTGTGTGTGTGTCTAGGAGTTATAGAGTGTTTGGGTGTGTGTCCGGGATTTAGGGAGTGTGTGTCTGGGAGTTAGAGAGTGTGTGTGTGTGTGTGTGTGGGAGTTAGAGAGTGTCTGTGTGTGTGTCTGGGAGTTAGAGAGTGTGTGTGTGTGAGTGTGTCTGGGGGTTAGAGAGTGTGTGTGTGTGTGTCTTTGTCTGGGAGTTAGAGAGTGTCTGTGTGTGTGTCTGGGAGGTAGAGAGTGTTTGTTTGTGTGTGTGTGTCTGGGAGTTAGAGAGTGTGTGTGTGTGTGTCTGGGAGTTAGAGAGAGTGTGTTTGTGTGTGTGTGTGTCCGGGATTTAGGGAGTGTGTGTCTGGGAGTTAGAGATTGTGTGTGTGTGTGTCTGGGTGTTAGAGAATGTCTGTGTGTGTGTCTGGGAGGTAGAGAGTGTTTGTGTGTGTGTGAGTGTCTGGGAGTTAGAGAGTGTGTGTTTGTGTGTGTGTCTGGGAGTTAGACAGTGTCTGTGTGAGTGTGTGTGTCCGTCTGGGAGTAAGAGAGAGCGTGTGTGTGGGTGTCTGGGAGTTGGAGGGTGTGTGTGTTTGTGTGCATCTGGGAGTTAGAGAGTGTGTGTGTGTGTGTGTTTGTCTGGGAGTTAGAGAGTGTCTGTGTGAGGGTCTGGGAGGTAGAGAGTGTTTGTGCGTGTGTGTGTGTCTGGGAGTTAGAGTGTGTGTGTGTGTGTCTGGGAGTTAGAGAGTGTGTGTGTGTGTCTGGGAATAAGAGAGTGCGTGTGTATGCGTCTGGGAGTTAGAGAGTGTGTGTGTGTGTGTGTTTGTCTGGGAGTTAGAGAGTGTCTGTGTGAGGGTCTGGGAGGTAGAGAGTGTTTGTGCGTGTGTGTGTGTCTGGGAGTTAGAGAGTGTGTGTGTGTGTCTGGGAATAAGAGAGTGCGTGTGTATGCGTCTGGGAGTTAGAGAGTGTGTGGGTGTGTCTGTGTCTGGGAGTTAGATAGAGTGTGTGTGTGTGTGTCTGGGAGTTAGAGAGTGTGTGAGTGTGTGTGTGTCTGGGAGTTAGAGAGAGTGTGTGTGTGTGTGTCTGGGAGTTAGAGAGTGTTTGTGTGTGTGTATGGGAGTTAGAGAGTGTTTGTGTTTGTGTGTGTGTGTGTGTGTGTGTCTCGGAGTTAGAGAGTATGTGTGTGAGTCTCTGGGAGTTAGAGAGTGTGTTTGTGATTGTGTGTGTGTGTGTCTGGGAATAAGAGAGTGCGTGTGTGTGTGCGTCTGGGAGTTAGAGAGTGTGTGTGTGTGTGTCTGGGAGATAGAGTATGTTTGTGTTTGTGTGTGTGTGTGTGTGTGTGTGTGTGTTTGTGTCTGGGAGTTAGAGAATGTTTGTTTGTGTTTCTGGGAGTAAGAGTGTGTGTGAGTGTTTGTGTTTCTGGGAGTTAGAGAGACTGTGTGTGTGTGTGTGTGTGTGTATATTTTGGGAGTTAGAGAGAGTGTGTTTGTGAGTATGTGTGTGTGTGTGTGTGTGTGTCTGGGAGTTACAGAGTTGTGTGTGTGAGTGTGTGTGTGTGTCTGGGTGTTAGAGAGTATGTGTGTGTGTGTGTGTGTGTCTGGGAGATCGTGAGTGTGTGTGTGTGTGTGTGTGTCTAGGAGTTATAGAGTGTTTGGGTGTGTGTCCGGGATTTAGGGAGTGTGTGTCTGGGAGTTAGAGAGTGTGTGTGTGTTTGTGTGTGGGAGTTAGAGAGTGTCTGTGTGTGTGTCTGGGAGTTAGAGAGTGTGTGTGTGTGAGTGTGTCTGGGGGTTAGAGAGTGTGTGTGTGTGTGTGTCTTTGTCTGGGAGTTAGAGAGTGTCTGTGTGTGTGTCTGGGAGGTAGAGAGTGTTTGTTTGTGTGTGTGTGTCTGGGAGTTAGAGAGTGTGTGTGTGTGTGTCTGGGAGTTAGAGAGAGTGTGTTTGTGTGTGTGTGTGTCCGGGATTTAGGGAGTGTGTGTCTGGGAGTTAGAGATTGTGTGTGTGAGTGTCTGGGGGTTAGAAAGTGTCTGTTTGTGTGTGTGTCTGGGAGTTAGAGAGTGTGTGTGTGTGTGTGTCTGGGAGTTAGAGAGAGTGTGTTTGTGTGTGTGTGTGTCCGGGATTTAGGGAGTGTGTGTCTGGGAGTTAGAGATTGTGTGTGTGTGTGTCTGGGTGTTAGAGACTGTCTGTGTGTGTGTCTGAGAGGTAGAGAGTGTTTGTGTGTGTGTGAGTGTCTGGGAGTTAGAGAGTGTGTGTTTGTGTGTGTGTCTGGGAGTTAGACAGTGTCTGTGTGAGTGTGTGTGTCCGTCTGGGAGTAAGAGAGAGCGTGTGTGTGGGTGTCTGGGAGTTGGAGGGTGTGTGTGTTTGTGTGCGTCTGGGAGTTAGAGAGTGTGTGTGTGTGTGTGTGTTTGTCTGGGAGTTAGAGAGTGTCTGTGTGAGGGTCTGGGAGGTAGAGAGTGTTTGTGCGTGTGTGTGTGTCTGGGAGTTAGAGTGTGTGTGTATGCGTCTGGGAGTTAGATAGAGTGTGTGTGTGTGTGTGTCTGGGAGTTAGAGAGTGTGTGAGTGTGTGTGTGTCTGGGAGTTAGAGAGAGTGTGTGTGTGTGTGTCTGGGAGTTAGAGTGTGTTTGTGTGTGTGTATGGGAGTTAGAGAGTGTTTGTGTTTGTGTGTGTGTGTGTGTGTGTGTCTCGGAGTTAGAAAGTATGTGTGTGAGTCTCTGGGAGTTAGAGAGTGTGTTTGTGATTGTGTGTGTGTGTGTCTGGGAATAAGAGAGTGCGTGTGTGTGTGCGTCTGGGAGTTAGAGAGTGTGTGTATGTGTGTCTGGGAGATAGAGTATGTTTGTGTTTGTGTGTGTGTGTGTGTTTGTGTCTGGGAGTTAGAGAATGTTTGTTTGTGTTTCTGGGAGTAAGAGTGTGTGTGAGTGTTTGTGTTTCTGGGAGTTAGAGAGACTGTGTGTGTGTGTGTGTGTATGTTTCTGGGAGTTAGAGAGAGTGTGTTTGTGAGTATGTGTGTGTGTGTGTGTGTGTCTGGGAGTTAGAGAGTTGTGTGTGTGACTGTGTGTGTGTGTCTGGGTGTTAGAGAGTATGTGTGTGTGTGTGTGTGTCTGGGAGATCGTGAGTGTGTGTGTGTGTGTGTCTAGGAGTTATAGAGTGTTTGGGTGTGTGTCCGGGATTTAGGGAGTGTGTGTCTGGGAGTTAGAGAGTGTTTGTTTGTGTGTTTGAGTGTCTGGGGGTTAGAGAGTGTGTGTGTGTGTGACTTTGTCTGGGAGTTAGAGTGTGTCTGTGTGTGTGTCTGGGCGGTAGAGAGTGTTTGTGTGTGTGTGTGTGTGTCTGGGAGTTAGAGTGTGTGTGTGTGTGTCTGGGAGTTAGAGAGTGTGTGTGTGTGTCTGGGAATAAGAGAGTACGTGTGCGTGCGTCTGGGAGTTAGAGAGTGTGTGGGTGTGTATGTGTCTGGGAGTTAGAGAGAGTGTGTGTGTGTGTGCCTGGGAGTTAGAGAGTGTGTGAGTGTGTGTGTGTCTGGGAGTTAGAGAGAGTGTGTGTGTGTGTGTCTGGGAGTTAGAGAGTGTTTGTGTTTGTGTGTGTGTGTGTGTTTGTGTCTCGGAGTTAGAGAGTATGTGTGTGAGTCTCTGGGAGTTAGAGAGTGTGTTTGTGATTGTGTGTGTGTGTGTCTGGGAATAAGAGAGTGCGTGTGTGTGTGCGTCTGGGAGTTAGAGAGTGTGTGTGTGTGTGTCTGGGAGATAGAGTATGTTTGTGTTTGTGTGTGTGTGTGTGTGTGTGTGTTTGTGTCTGGGAGTTAGAGAATGTTTGTTTGTGTTTCTGGGAGTAAGAGTGTGTGTGAGTGTTTGTGTTTCTGGGAGTTAGAGAGACTGTGTGTGTGTGTGTGTGTATGTTTCTGGGAGTTAGAGAGAGTGTGTTTGTGAGTATGTGTGTGTGTGTGTGTGTGTCTGGGAGTTAGAGAGTTGTGTGTGTGACTGTGTGTGTGTGTCTGGGTGTTAGAGAGTATGTGTGTGTGTGTGTGTGTCTGGGAGATCGTGAGTGTGTGTGTGTGTGTGTCTAGGAGTTATAGAGTGTTTGGGTGTGTGTCCGGGATTTAGGGAGTGTGTGTCTGGGAGTTAGAGAGTGTTTGTTTGTGTGTTTGAGTGTCTGGGGGTTAGAGAGTGTGTGTGTGTGTGACTTTGTCTGGGAGTTAGAGTGTGTCTGTGTGTGTGTCTGGGCGGTAGAGAGTGTTTGTGTGTGTGTGTGTGTGTCTGGGAGTTAGAGTGTGTGTGTGTGTGTCTGGGAGTTAGAGAGTGTGTGTGTGTGTCTGGGAATAAGAGAGTACGTGTGCGTGCGTCTGGGAGTTAGAGAGTGTGTGGGTGTGTATGTGTCTGGGAGTTAGAGAGAGTGTGTGTGTGTGTGCCTGGGAGTTAGAGAGTGTGTGAGTGTGTGTGTGTCTGGGAGTTAGAGAGAGTGTGTGTGTGTGTGTCTGGGAGTTAGAGAGTGTTTGTGTTTGTGTGTGTGTGTGTGTTTGTGTCTCGGAGTTAGAGAGTATGTGTGTGAGTCTCTGGGAGTTAGAGAGTGTGTTTGTGATTGTGTGTGTGTGTGTCTGGGAATAAGAGAGTGCGTGTGTGTGTGCGTCTGGGAGTTAGAGAGTGTGTGTGTGTGTGTCTGGGAGATAGAGTATGTTTGTGTTTGTGTGTGTGTGTGTGTGTGTGTGTTTGTGTCTGGGAGTTAGAGAATGTTTGTTTGTGTTTCTGGGAGTAAGAGTGTGTGTGAGTGTTTGTGTTTCTGGGAGTTAGAGAGACTGTGTGTGTGTGTGTGTATGTTTCTGGGAGTTAGAGAGAGTGTGTTTGTGAGTATGTGTGTGTGTGTGTGTGTGTGTGTCTGGGAGTTAGAGAGTTGTGTGTGTGAGTGTGTGTGTGTGTCTGGGTGTTAGAGAGTATGTGTGTGTGTGTGTGTGTGTGTGTCTGGGAGATCGTGAGTGTGTGTGTGTGTGTGTGTCTAGGAGTTATAGAGTGTTTGGGTGTGTGTCCGGGATTTAGGGAGTGTGTGTCTGGGAGTTAGAGAGTGTGTGTGTGTGTGTGTGTGTGGGAGTTAGAGAGTGTCTGTGTGTGTGTCTGGGAGTTAGAGAGTGTGTGTGTGTGAGTGTGTCTGGGGGTTAGAGAGTGTGTGTGTGTGTGTGTCTTTGTCTGGGAGTTAGAGAGTGTCTGTGTGTGTGTCTGGGAGGTAGAGAGTGTTTGTTTGTGTGTGTGTGTCTGGGAGTTAGAGAGTGTGTGTGTGTGTGTCTGGGAGTTAGAGAGAGTGTGTTTGTGTGTGTGTGTGTCCGGGATTTAGGGAGTGTGTGTCTGGGAGTTAGAGATTGTGTGTGTGTGTGTCTGGGTGTTAGAGAATGTCTGTGTGTGTGTCTGGGAGGTAGAGAGTGTTTGTGTGTGTGTGAGTGTCTGGGAGTTAGAGAGTGTGTGTTTGTGTGTGTGTCTGGGAGTTAGACAGTGTCTGTGTGAGTGTATGTGTCCGTCTGGGAGTAAGAGAGAGCGTGTGTGTGGGTGTCTGGGAGTTGGAGGGTGTGTGTGTTTGTGTGCGTCTGGGAGTTAGAGAGTGTGTGTGTGTGTGTGTTTGTCTGGGAGTTAGAGAGTGTCTGTGTGAGGGTCTGGGAGGTAGAGAGTGTTTGTGCGTGTGTGTGTGTCTGGGAGTTAGAGTGTGTGTGTGTGTGTCTGGGAGTTAGAGAGTGTGTGTGTGTGTCTGGGAATAAGAGAGTGCGTGTGTATGCGTCTGGGAGTTAGAGAGTGTGTGGGTGTGTCTGTGTCTGGGAGTTAGATAGAGTGTGTGTGTGTGTGTGTGTCTGGGAGTTAGAGAGTGTGTGAGTGTGTGTGTGTCTGGGAGTTAGAGAGAGTGTGTGTGTGTGTGTCTGGGAGTTAGAGTGTGTTGGTGTGTGTGTATGGGAGTTAGAGAGTGTTTGTGTTTGTGTGTGTGTGTGTGTGTCTCGGAGTTAGAGAGTATGTGTGTGAGTCTCTGGGAGTTAGAGAGTGTGTTTGTGATTGTGTTTGTGTGTGTCTGGGAATAAGAGAGTGCGTGTGTGTGTGCGTCTGGGAGTTAGAGAGTGTGTGTATGTGTGTCTGGGAGATAGAGTATGTTTGTGTTTGTGTGTGTGTGTGTGTTTGTGTCTGGGAGTTAGAGAATGTTTGTTTGTGTTTCTGGGAGTAAGAGTGTGTGTGAGTGTTTGTGTTTCTGGGAGTTAGAGAGACTGTGTGTGTGTGTGTGTGTATGTTTCTGGGAGTTAGAGAGAGTGTGTTTGTGAGTATGTGTGTGTGTGTGTGTGTGTCTGGGAGTTAGAGAGTTGTGTGTGTGAGTGTGTGTGTGTGTCTGGGTGTTAGAGAGTATGTGTGTGTGTGTGTGTGTGTGTGTCTGGGAGATCGTGAGTGTGTGTGTGTGTGTGTCTAGGAGTTATAGAGTGTTTGGGTGTGTGTCCGGGATTTAGGGAGTGTGTGTCTGGGAGTTAGAGAGTGTTTGTTTGTGTGTTTGAGTGTCTGGGGGTTAGAGAGTGTGTGTGTGTGTGACTTTGTCTGGGAGTTAGTGTGTGTCTGTGTGTGTGTCTGGGCGGTAGAGAGTGTTTGTGTGTGTGTGTGTGTGTCTGGGAGTTAGAGTGTGTGTGTGTGTGTCTGGGAGTTAGAGAGTGTGTGTGTGTGTCTGGGAATAAGAGAGTACGTGTGCGTGCGTCTGGGAGTTAGAGAGTGTGTGGGTGTGTATGTGTCTGGGAGTTAGAGAGAGTGTGTGTGTGTGTGTCTGGGAGTTAGAGAGTGTGTGTGTGTGTGTGTCTGGGAGTTAGAGAGAGTGTGTGTGTGTGTGTCTGGGAGTTAGAGAGTGTTCGTGTGTGTGTATGGGAGTTAGAGAGTGTTTGTGTTTGTGTGTGTGTGTGTGTGTGTGTGTGTCTCGGAGTTAGAGAGTATGTGTGTGAGTCTCTGGGAGTTAGAGAGTGTGTTTGTGATTGTGTGTGTGTGTGTCTGGGAATAAGAGAGTGCGTGTGTGTGTGCGTCTGGGAGTTAGAGAGTGTGTGTGTGTGTGTCTGGGAGATAGAGTATGTTTGTGTTTGTGTGTGTGTGTGTGTGTGTGTTTGTGTCTGGGAGTTAGAGAATGTTTGTTTGTGTTTCTGGGAGTAAGAGTGTGTGTGAGTGTTTGTGTTTCTGGGAGTTAGAGAGACTGTGTGTGTGTGTATGTTTCTGGGAGTTAGAGAGAGTGTGTTTGTGAGTATGTGTGTGTGTGTGTGTGTGTGTGTCTGGGAGTTAGAGAGTTGTGTGTGTGAGTATGTGTGTGTGTGTCTGGGTGTTAGAGAGTGTGTGTGTGTGTGTGTGTGTGTGTGTGTGTGTCTGGGAGATCGTGAGTGTGTGTGTGTGTGTGTGTGTCTAGGAGTTATAGAGTGTTTGGGTGTGTGTCCGGGATTTAGGGAGTGTGTGTCTGGGAGTTAGAGAGTGTGTGTGTGTGTGTGTGTGGGAGTTAGAGAGTGTCTGTGTGTGTGTCTGGGAGTTAGAGAGTGTGTGTGTGTGAGTGTGTCTGGGGGTTAGAGAGTGTGTGTGTGTGTGTGTCTTTGTCTGGGAGTTAGAGAGTGTCTGTGTGTGTGTCTGGGAGGTAGAGAGTGTTTGTTTGTGTGTGTGTGTCTGGGAGTTAGAGAGTGTGTGTGTGTGTGTCTGGGAGTTAGAGAGAGTGTGTTTGTGTGTGTGTGTCCAGGATTTAGGGAGTGTGTGTCTGGGAGTTAGAGATTGTGTGTGTGAGTGTCTGGGAGTTAGAGAGTGTCTGTTTGTGTGTGTGTCTGGGAGTTAGAGAGTGTGTGTGTGTGTGTCTGGGAGTTAGAGAGAGTGTGTTTGTGTGTGTGTGTGTCCGGGATTTAGGGAGTGTGTGTCTGGGAGTTAGAGATTGTGTGTGTGTGTGTCTGGGTGTTAGAGAATGTCTGTGTGTGTGTCTGAGAGGTAGAGAGTGTTTGTGTGTGTGTGAGTGTCTGGGAGTTAGAGAGTGTGTGTTTGTGTGTGTGTCTGGGAGTTAGACAGTGTCTGTGTGAGTGTGTGTGTCCGTCTGGGAGTAAGAGAGAGCGTGTGTGTGGGTGTCTGGGAGTTGGAGGGTGTGTGTGTTTGTGTGCGTCTGGGAGTTAGAGAGTGTGTGTGTGTGTGTGTGTTTGTCTGGGAGTTAGAGAGTGTCTGTGTGAGGGTCTGGGAGGTAGAGAGTGTTTGTGCGTGTGTGTGTGTCTGGGAGTTAGAGTGTGTGTGTATGCGTCTGGGAGTTAGAGAGTGTGTGGGTGTGTCTGTGTCTGGGAGTTAGATAGAGTGTGTGTGTGTGTGTGTCTGGGAGTTAGAGAGTGTGTGAGTGTGTGTGTGTCTGGGAGTTAGAGAGACTGTGTGTGTGTGTGTCTGGGAGTTAGAGTGTGTTTGTGTTTGTGTATGGGAGTTAGAGAGTGTTTGTGTTTGTGTGTGTGTGTGTGTGTGTGTGTCTCGGAGTTAGAAAGTATGTGTGTGAATCTCTGGGAGTTAGAGAGTGTGTTTGTGATTGTGTGTGTGTGTGTCTGGGAATAAGAGAGTGCGTGTGTGTGTGCGTCTGGGAGTTAGAGAGTGTGTGTATGTGTGTCTGGGAGATAGAGTATGTTTGTGTTTGTGTGTGTGTGTGTGTTTGTGTCTGGGAGTTAGAGAATGTTTGTTTGTGTTTCTGGGAGTAAGAGTGTGTGTGAGTGTTTGTGTTTCTGGGAGTTAGAGAGACTGTGTGTGTGTGTGTGTGTATGTTTCTGGGAGTTAGAGTGAGTGTGTTTGTGAGTATGTGTGTGTGTGTGTGTGTGTCTGGGAGTTAGAGAGTTGTGTGTGTGACTGTGTGTGTGTGTCTGGGTGTTAGAGAGTATGTGTGTGTGTGTGTGTGTCTGGGAGATCGTGAGTGTGTGTGTGTGTGTGTCTAGGAGTTATAGAGTGTTTGGGTGTGTGTCCGGGATTTAGGGAGTGTGTGTCTGGGAGTTAGAGAGTGTTTGTTTGTGTGTTTGAGTGTCTGGGGGTTAGAGAGTGTGTGTGTGTGTGACTTTGTCTGGGAGTTAGAGTGTGTCTGTGTGTGTGTCTGGGCGGTAGAGAGTGTTTGTGTGTGTGTGTGTGTGTCTGGGAGTTAGAGTGTGTGTGTGTGTGTCTGGGAGTTAGAGAGTGTGTGTGTGTGTCTAGGAATAAGAGAGTACGTGTGCGTGCGTCTGGGAGTTAGAGAGTGTGTGGGTGTGTATGTGTCTGGGAGTTAGAGAGAGTGTGTGTGTGTGTGCCTGGGAGTTAGAGAGTGTGTGAGTGTGTGTGTGTCTGGGAGTTAGAGAGAGTGTGTGTGTGTGTGTCTGGGAGTTAGAGAGTGTTTGTGTGTGTGTATGGGAGTTAGAGAGTGTTTGTGTTTGTGTGTGTGTGTGTTTGTGTCTCGGAGTTAGAGAGTATGTGTGTGAGTCTCTGGGAGTTAGAGAGTGTGTTTGTGATTGTGTGTGTGTGTGTCTGGGAATAAGAGAGTGCGTGTGTGTGTGCGTCTGGGAGTTAGAGAGAGTGTGTGTGTGTGTGTCTGGGAGTTAGAGTGTGTTTGTGTGTGTGTATGGGAGTTAGAGAGTGTTTGTGTTTGTGTGTGTGTGTGTGTGTGTGTCTCGGAGTTAGAAAGTATGTGTGTGAGTCTCTGGGAGTTAGAGAGTGTGTTTGTGATTGTGTGTGTGTGTGTCTGGGAATAAGAGAGTGCGTGTGTGTGTGCGTCTGGGAGTTAGAGAGTGTGTGTATGTGTGTCTGGGAGATAGAGTATGTTTGTGTTTGTGTGTGTGTGTGTGTTTGTGTCTGGGAGTTAGAGAATGTTTGTTTGTGTTTCTGGGAGTAAGAGTGTGTGTGAGTGTTTGTGTTTCTGGGAGTTAGAGAGACTGTGTGTGTGTGTGTGTGTATGTTTCTGGGAGTTAGAGAGAGTGTGTTTGTGAGTATGTGTGTGTGTGTGTGTGTGTCTGGGAGTTAGAGAGTTGTGTGTGTGACTGTGTGTGTGTGTCTGGGTGTTAGAGAGTATGTGTGTGTGTGTGTGTGTCTGGGAGATCGTGAGTGTGTGTGTGTGTGTGTCTAGGAGTTATAGAGTGTTTGGGTGTGTGTCCGGGATTTAGGGAGTGTGTGTCTGGGAGTTAGAGAGTGTTTGTTTGTGTGTTTGAGTGTCTGGGGGTTAGAGAGTGTGTGTGTGTGTGACTTTGTCTGGGAGTTAGAGTGTGTCTGTGTGTGTGTCTGGGCGGTAGAGAGTGTTTGTGTGTGTGTGTGTGTGTCTGGGAGTTAGAGTGTGTGTGTGTGTGTCTGGGAGTTAGAGAGTGTGTGTGTGTGTCTAGGAATAAGAGAGTACGTGTGCGTGCGTCTGGGAGTTAGAGAGTGTGTGGGTGTGTATGTGTCTGGGAGTTAGAGAGAGTGTGTGTGTGTGTGCCTGGGAGTTAGAGAGTGTGTGAGTGTGTGTGTGTCTGGGAGTTAGAGAGAGTGTGTGTGTGTGTGTCTGGGAGTTAGAGAGTGTTTGTGTGTGTGTATGGGAGTTAGAGAGTGTTTGTGTTTGTGTGTGTGTGT
Source organism: Carcharodon carcharias (assembly GCF_017639515.1). Classification (NCBI taxonomy): domain Eukaryota; kingdom Metazoa; phylum Chordata; class Chondrichthyes; order Lamniformes; family Lamnidae; genus Carcharodon; species Carcharodon carcharias. The sequence goes on from NC_054468.1 coordinate 166,778,513, forward strand.
GTTTGTGTCTCGGAGTTAGAGAGTATGTGTGTGAGTCTCTGGGAGTTAGAGAGTGTGTTTGTGATTGTGTGTGTGTGTGTCTGGGAATAAGAGAGTGCGTGTGTGTGTGCGTCTGGGAGTTAGAGAGTGTGTGTGTGTGTGTCTGGGAGATAGAGTATGTTTGTGTTTGTGTGTGTGTGTGTGTGTGTGTGTGTTTGTGTCTGGGAGTTAGAGAATGTTTGTTTGTGTTTCTGGGAGTAAGAGTGTGTGTGAGTGTTTGTGTTTCTGGGAGTTAGAGAGACTGTGTGTGTGTGTGTGTATGTTTCTGGGAGTTAGAGAAAGTGTGTTTGTGAGTATGTGTGTGTGTGTGTGTGTCTGGGAGTTAGAGAGTTGTGTGTGTGAGTGTGTGTGTGTGTCTGGGTGTTAGAGAGTATGTGTGTGTGTGTGTGTGTGTGTGTGTGTGTGTCTGGGAGATCGTGAGTGTGTGTGTGTGTGTGTGTCTAGGAGTTATAGAGTGTTTGGGTGTGTGTCCGGGATTTAGGGAGTGTGTGTCTGGGAGTTAGAGAGTGTGTGTGTGTGTGTCTGGGAGATAGAGTATGTTTGTGTTTGTGTGTGTGTGTGTGTGTGTGTGTTTGTGTCTGGGAGTTAGAGAATGTTTGTTTGTGTTTCTGGGAGTAAGAGTGTGTGTGAGTGTTTGTGTTTCTGGGAGTTAGAGAGACTGTGTGTGTGTGTGTGTGTATGTTTCTGGGAGTTAGAGAGAGTGTGTTTGTGAGTATGTGTGTGTGTGTGTGTGTGTCTGGGAGTTAGAGAGTTGTGTGTGTGAGTGTGTGTGTGTGTCTGGGTGTTAGAGAGTATGTGTGTGTGTGTGTGTGTGTGTGTGTGTGTGTCTGGGAGATCGTGAGTGTGTGTGTGTGTGTGTGTCTAGGAGTTATAGAGTGTTTGGGTGTGTGTCCGGGATTTAGGGAGTGTGTGTCTGGGAGTTAGAGAGTGTGTGTGTGTGTGTGTGTGTGGGAGTTAGAGAGTGTCTGTGTGTGTGTCTGGGAGTTAGAGAGTGTGTGTGTGTGAGTGTGTCTGGGGGTTAGAGAGTGTGTGTGTGTGTGTCTTTGTCTGGGAGTTAGAGAGTGTCTGTGTGTGTGTCTGGGAGGTAGAGAGTGTTTGTTTGTGTGTGTGTGTCTGGGAGTTAGAGAGTGTGTGTGTGTGTGTCTGGGAGTTAGAGAGAGTGTGTGTGTGTGTGTGTGTGTCCAGGAGCTAGAGATTGTGTGTCTGGGAGTTAGAGAGTGTGTGTGTGTGTGTCTGGGAGTTAGAGAATGTCTGTGTGTGTGTCTGGGAGGTAGAGAGTGTTTGTGTGTGTGTGAGTGTCTGGGAGTTAGAGAGTGTGTGTTTGTGTGTGTGTCTGGGAGTTAGACAGTGTCTGTGTGAGTGTGTGTGTCCGTCTGGGAGTAAGAGAGAGCGTGTGTGTGGGTGTCTGGGAGTTGGAGGGTGTGTGTGTTTGTGTGCGTCTGGGAGTTAGAGAGTGTGTGTGTGTGTGTGTTTGTCTGGGAGTTAGAGAGTGTCTGTGTGAGGGTCTGGGAGGTAGAGAGTGTTTGTGCGTGTGTGTGTGTCTGGGAGTTAGAGTGTGTGTGTGTGTGTCTGGGAGTTAGAGAGTGTGTGTGTGTGTCTGGGAATAAGAGAGTGCGTGTGTATGCGTCTGGGAGTTAGAGAGTGTGTGGGTGTGTCTGTGTCTGGGAGTTAGATAGAGTGTGTGTGTGTGTGTCTGGGAGTTAGAGAGTGTGTGAGTGTGTGTGTGTCTGGGAGTTAGAGAGAGTGTGTGTGTGTGTGTCTGGGAGTTAGAGAGTGTTTGTGTGTGTGTATGGGAGTTAGAGAGTGTTTGTGTTTGTGTGTGTGTGTGTGTGTGTGTCTCGGAGTTAGAGAGTATGTGTGTGAGTCTCTGGGAGTTAGAGAGTGTGTTTGTGATTGTGTGTGTGTGTGTCTGGGAATAAGAGAGTGCGTGTGTGTGTGCGTCTGGGAGTTAGAGAGTGTGTGTGTCTGTGTCTGGGAGATAGAGTATGTTTGTGTTTGTGTGTGTGTGTGTGTGTGTGTGTGTGTGTGTTTGTGTCTGGGAGTTAGAGAATGTTTGTTTGTGTTTCTGGGAGTAAGAGTGTGTGTGAGTGTTTGTGTTTCTGGGAGTTAGAGAGACTGTGTGTGTGTGTGTGTGTGTGTGCTTCTGGGAGTTAGAGAGAGTGTGTGTGTGTGTGTGTGTGTGTGTGTGTGTGTGTGTCTGGGAGTTAGAGAGTTGTGTGTGTGAGTGTGTGTGTGTGTGTGTCTGGGTGTTAGAGAGTATGTGTGTGTGTGTGTGTGTGTCTGGGAGATCGTGAGTGTGTGTGTGTGTGTGTCTAGGAGTTATAGAGTGTTTGGGTGTGTGTCCGGGATTTAGGGAGTGTGTGTCTGGGAGTTAGAGAGTGTGTGTGTGTGTGTGTGTGGGAGTTAGAGAGTGTCTGTGTGTGTGTCTGGGAGTTAGAGAGTGTGTTTGTGTGAGTGTGTCTGGGGGTTAGAGAGTGTGTGTGTGTGTGTGTCTTTGTCTGGGAGTTAGAGAGTGTCTGTGTGTGTGTCTGGGAGGTAGAGATTGTTTGTTTGTGTGTGTGTGTCTGGGAGTTAGAGAGTGTGTGTGTGTGTGTCTGGGAGTTAGAGAGAGTGTGTTTGTGTGTGTGTGTGTCCGGGATTTAGGGAGTGTGTGTCTGGGAGTTAGAGATTGTGTGTGTGAGTGTCTGGGAGTTAGAGAGTGTCTGTTTGTGTGTGTGTCTGGGAGTTAGAGAGTGTCTGTGTGAGTGTGTGTGTCCGTCTGGGAGTAAGAGAGAGCGTGTGTGTGGGTGTCTGGGAGTTGGAGGGTGTGTGTGTTTGTGTGCGTCTGGGAGTTAGAGAGTGTGTGTGTGTGTGTGTGTTTGTCTGGGAGTTAGAGAGTGTCTGTGTGAGGGTCTGGGAGGTAGAGAGTGTTTGTGCGTGTGTGTGTGTCTGGGAGTTAGAGAGTGTGTGTGTGAGTGTGTGTGTGTGTCTGGGAATTAGAGAGTGCGTGTGTGTATGCGTCTGGGATTTAGAGAGTGTGAGTGTGTGTGTCTGGGAGTTAGAGTGTGTGTATGTGTGTGTACGTGTGTGTGTATGTCTGGGAGTTACAGAGAGAATGTGTGAGTGTGTGTCTGGCAGTTAGAGAGTGTGTGTGTATGTATCTTGGAATTAGAGTGTGTGTGAGTGTGTGCGTGTCTGCGATTAAGAGGGAGAGTGTGTGTGTGTGTATGTGTGTGTGTGTGTATGGGAGTTAGAGAGAGACTGTGTGTGTGTGTATGTGTGTGTGTGTTTCTGGGAGTTAGAGAGTGTGTGTGTGTGTGTGTCTGGGAGTTATAGAGTGTTTGTCTGTGTGTTTGTGTGTCTGGTAGGCAGAGAGTGTTTGTGTGTGTGTGTCTGGGAGATAGAGTATGTTTGTGTTTGTGTGTGTGTGTGTGTGTGTTTGTGTCTGGGAGTTAGAGAATGTTTGTTTGTGTTTCTGGGAGTAAGAGTGTGTGTGAGTGTTTGTGTTTCTGGGAGTTAGAGAGACTGTGTGTGTGTGTGTGTGTATGTTTCTGGGAGTTAGAGAGAGTGTGTTTGTGAGTATGTGTGTGTGTGTGTGTGTGTGTGTGTGTCTGGGAGTAAGAGAGTTGTGTGTGTGAGTGTGTGTGTGTGTCTGGGTGTTAGAGAGTATGTGTGTGTGTGTGTGTGTGTGTGTGTCTGGGAGATCGTGAGTGTGTGTGTGTGTGTGTGTCTAGGAGTTATAGAGTGTTTGGGTGTGTGTCCGGGATTTAGGGAGTGTGTGTCTGGGAGTTAGAGAGTGTGTGTGTGTGTGTGTGGGAGTTAGAGAGTGTCTGTGTGTGTGTCTGGGAATTAGAGAGTGTGTGTGTGTGAGTGTGTCTGGGAGTTAGAGAGTGTGTGTGTGTGTGTCTTTGTCTGGGAGTTAGAGTGTGTCTGTGTGTGTGTCTGGGAGGTAGAGAGTGTTTGTTTGTGTGTGTGTGTCTGGGAGTTAGAGAGTGTGTGTGTGTGTGTCTGGGAGTTAGAGAGAGTGTGTTTGTGTGCGTCTGGGAGTTAGAGAGTGTGTGTGTGTGTGTGTTTGTCTGGGAGTTAGAGAGTGTCTGTGTGAGGGTCTGGGAGGTAGAGAGTGTTTGTGTGTGTGTGTGTGTCTGGGAGTTAGAGAGTGTGTGTGTGAGTGTGTGTGTGTGTCTGGGAATTAGAGAGTGCGTGTGGGTATGCGTCTGGGAGTTAGAGAGTGTGACTGTGTGTGTCTGGGAGTTAGAGTGTGTGTATGTGTGTGTACGTGTGTGTGTGTGTCTGGGAGTTACAGAGAGAATGTGTGTGTGTGTGTCTGGCAGTTAGAGAGTGTGTGTGTATGTATCTTGGAATTAGAGTGTGTGTGAGTGTTTGCGTGTCTGCGATTAAGAGGGAGAGTGTGTGTGTGTGTATGTGTATGTGTGTGTCTGGGAGTTAGAGAGAGACTGTGTGTGTGTGTGTGTGTGTGTGTGTGTGTCTGGGAGTTATAGAGTGTTTGTCTGTGTGTTTGTGTGTCTGGTAGGCAGAGAGTGTTTGTGTGTGTGTGTCTGGGATTAAAGAGTGTGTGTGTGTGTGTCTGGGAGTTTGAGAGTGTGTGTGTGAGTGTGTGTGTGTGTGTGTGGGAATAAGGGAGCGCGTGTGTGTGTGCGTCTGGGAGTTAGAGAGTGTGTGTGTGTGTGTCTGGGAGTTAGAGAGTGTGTGGGTGTGTGTGTGTCTGGGAGTAAGAGAGTGTGTGTGTGTGTCTGGGAGTTAGAGAGTGTTTGTTTGTGTGTTTCCGTGTCTGGGAGTTAGAGAGTGTGTGTGTGTGTGTCTGGGAGTTAGAGAGTGTCTGTGTGTGTGTCTGGGAGGTAGAGAGTGTTTGTGTGTGTGTGTGTGTGTGTGTGTCTGGGAATAAGAGAGTGTGTGTGTGTGTGTGCGTCTGGGAGGTGGTGAGAGTGTGTGTGTGTGTGTCTGGGAGTTAGAGAGTGTGAGGGTGTGTGTGTGTCTGGGAGTTAGAGAGTGTGTGTGTGTGTGTCTGGGAGTTAGAGAGTGTTTGTGTGTGGGTATGGGAGTTAGAGAGTGTGTGTGTGAGTGTCTGGGAGTTAGAGACTGTGTTTGTGATTGTGTGTGTGTGTGTCTGGGAATAAGAGAGTGTGTGTGTGTGCGTCTGGGAGTTAGAGAGTGTCTGTTTGAGTGTCTGGGAGGTAGAGAGCGTTTGTGTGTGTGTGTCTGGGTGTTTGAGAGTGTGTGTGTGAGTGTGTGTGTGTGTGGGAATAAGAGAGTGCGTGTGTGTGTGCGTCTGGGAGTTAGAGAGTGTGTGTGTGAGTGTCTGGGAGTTAGAGAGTGTCTGTGTGAGTGTGTGTGTCCGTCTGGGAGTAAGAGAGAGCGTGTGTGTGGGTGTCTGGGAGTTGGAGGGTGTGTGTGTTTGTGTGCGTCTGGGAGTTAGAGAGTGTGTGTGTGTGTGTGTGTTTGTCTGGGAGTTAGAGAGTGTCTGTGTGAGGGTCTGGGAGGTAGAGAGTGTTTGTGCGTGTGTGTGTGTCTGGGAGTTAGAGAGTGTGTGTGTGTGTCTGGGAATAAGAGAGTGCGTGTGTATGCGTCTGGGAGTTAGATAGAGTGTGTGTGTGTGTGTCTGGGAGTTAGAGAGTGTGTGAGTGTGTGTGTGTCTGGGAGTTAGAGAGAGTGTGTGTGTGTGTGTCTGGGAGTTAGAGAGTGTTTGTGTGTGTGTATGGGAGTTAGAGAGTGTTTGTGTTTGTGTGTGTGTGTGTGTGTGTGTCTCGGAGTTAGAGAGTATGTGTGTGAGTCTCTGGGAGTTAGAGAGTGTGTTTGTGATTGTGTGTGTGTGTGTCTGGGAATAAGAGAGTGCGTGTGTGTGTGCGTCTGGGAGTTAGAGAGTGTGTGTGTCTGTGTCTGGGAGATAGAGTATGTTTGTGTTTGTGTGTGTGTGTGTGTGTGTGTGTGTGTGTTTGTGTCTGGGAGTTAGAGAATGTTTGTTTGTGTTTCTGGGAGTAAGAGTGTGTGTGAGTGTTTGTGTTTCTGGGAGTTAGAGAGACTGTGTGTGTGTGTGTGTGTGTATGTTTCTGGGAGTTAGAGAGAGTGTGTTTGTGAGTATGTGCGTGTGTGTGTGTGTGTGTCTGGGAGTTAGAGAGTTGTGTGTGTGAGTGTGTGTGTGTGTCTGGGTGTTAGAGAGTATGTGTGTGTGTGTGTGTGTGTGTCTGGGAGATCGTGAGTGTGTGTGTGTGTGTGTCTAGGAGTTATAGAGTGTTTGGGTGTGTGTCCGGGATTTAGGGAGTGTGTGTCTGGGAGTTAGAGAGTGTGTGTGTGTGTGTGTGTGTGGGAGTTAGAGAGTGTCTGTGTGTGTATCTGGGAGTTAGAGAGTGTGTTTGTGTGAGTGTGTCTGGGGGTTAGAGAGTGTGTGTGTGTGTGTGTCTTTGTCTGGGAGTTAGAGAGTGTCTGTGTGTGTGTCTGGGAGGTAGAGAGTGTTTGTTTGTGTGTGTGTGTCTGGGAGTTAGAGAGAGTGTGTTTGTGTGTGTGTGTGTCCGGGATTTAGGGAGTGTGTGTCTGGGAGTTAGAGATTGTGTGTGTGAGTGTCTGGGAGTTAGAGAGTGTCTGTTTGTGTGTGTGTCTGGGAGTTAGAGAGTGTCTGTGTGAGTGTGTGTGTCCGTCTGGGAGTAAGAGAGAGCGTGTGTGTGGGTGTCTGGGAGTTGGAGGGTGTGTGTGTTTGTGTGCGTCTGGGAGTTAGAGAGTGTGTGTGTGTGTGTGTGTTTGTCTGGGAGTTAGAGAGTGTCTGTGTGAGGGTCTGGGAGGTAGAGAGTGTTTGTGCGTGTGTGTGTGTCTGGGAGTTAGAGAGTGTGTGTGTGAGTGTGTGTGTGTGTCTGGGAATTAGAGAGTGCGTGTGTGTATGCGTCTGGGATTTAGAGAGTGTGAGTGTGTGTGTCTGGGAGTTAGAGTGTGTGTATGTGTGTGTACGTGTGTGTGTATGTCTGGGAGTTACAGAGAGAATGTGTGTGTGTGTCTGGCAGTTAGAGAGTGTGTGTGTATGTATCTTGGAATTAGAGTGTGTGTGAGTGTGTGCGTGTCTGCGATTAAGAGGGAGAGTGTGTGTGTGTGTATGTGTGTGTGTGTATGGGAGTTAGAGAGAGACTGTGTGTGTGTGTATGTGTGTGTGTGTTTCTGGGAGTTAGAGAGTGTGTGTGTGTGTGTGTCTGGGAGTTATAGAGTGTTTGTCTGTGTGTTTGTGTGTCTGGTAGGCAGAGAGTGTTTGTGTGTGTGTGTCTGGGAGATAGAGTATGTTTGTGTTTGTGTGTGTGTGTGTGTGTGTGTTTGTGTCTGGGAGTTAGAGAATGTTTGTTTGTGTTTCTGGGAGTAAGAGTGTGTGTGAGTGTTTGTGTTTCTGGGAGTTAGAGAGACTGTGTGTGTGTGTGTGTGTGTATGTTTCTGGGAGTTAGAGAGAGTGTGTTTGTGAGTATGTGTGTGTGTGTGTGTCTGGGAGTAAGAGAGTTGTGTGTGTGAGTGTGTGTGTGTGTCTGGGTGTTAGAGAGTATGTGTGTGTGTGTGTGTGTGTGTGTGTCTGGGAGATCGTGAGTGTGTGTGTGTGTGTGTGTCTAGGAGTTATAGAGTGTTTGGGTGTGTGTCCGGGATTTAGGGAGTGTGTGTCTGGGAGTTAGAGAGTGTGTGTGTGTGTGTGTGGGAGTTAGAGAGTGTCTGTGTGTGTGTCTGGGAATTAGAGAGTGTGTGTGTGTGAGTGTGTCTGGGAGTTAGAGAGTGTGTGTGTGTGTGTCTTTGTCTGGGAGTTAGAGTGTGTCTGTGTGTGTGTCTGGGAGGTAGAGAGTGTTTGTTTGTGTGTGTGTGTCTGGGAGTTAGAGAGTGTGTGTGTGTGTGTCTGGGAGTTAGAGAGAGTGTGTTTGTGTGCGTCTGGGAGTTAGAGAGTGTGTGTGTGTGTGTGTTTGTCTGGGAGTTAGAGAGTGTCTGTGTGAGGGTCTGGGAGGTAGAGAGTGTTTGTGTGTGTGTGTGTGTCTGGGAGTTAGAGAGTGTGTGTGTGAGTGTGTGTGTGTGTCTGGGAATTAGAGAGTGCGTGTGGGTATGCGTCTGGGAGTTAGAGAGTGTGACTGTGTGTGTCTGGGAGTTAGAGTGTGTGTATGTGTGTGTACGTGTGTGTGTGTGTCTGGGAGTTACAGAGAGAATGTGTGTGTGTGTGTCTAGGAGTTAGACAGTGTGTGTTTCTGTATCTTGGAATTAGAGTGTGTGTGAGTGTTTGTGTGTCTGCGAAATAGAGGGTGTGTGTGTGTGTGTATGTGTGTGTGTGTGTCTGGGAGTTAGAGAGAGAGTGTGTGTGTGTGTGTGTGTGTGTGTGTGTGTGGGAGTTATAGATTGTGTGTGTGTGTGTGTGTCTGGGAGGCAGAGAGTGTTTGTGTGTGTGTGTCTGGGATTAAAGAGTGTGTGTGTGTGTGTCTGGGAGTTTGAGAGTGTGTGTGTGAGTGTGTGTGTGTGTGTGTGGGAATAAGGGAGCGCGTGTGTGTGTGCGTCTGGGAGTTAGAGAGTGTGTGTGTGTGTGTCTGGGAGTTAGAGAGTGTGTGGGTGTGTGTGTGTCTGGGAGTTAGAGAGTGTGTGTGTGTGTCTGGGAGTTAGAGAGTGTTTGTTTGTGTGTTTCCGTGTCTGGGAGTTAGAGAGTGTGTGTGTGTGTGTCTGGGAGTTAGAGAGTGTCTGTGTGTGTGTCTGGGAGGTAGACAGTGTTTGTGTGTGTGTGTGTGTGTGTGTGTCTGGGAATAAGAGAGTGTGTGTGTGTGTGTGCGTCTGGGAGGTGGTGAGAGTGTGTGTGTGTGTGTCTGGGAGTTAGAGAGTGTGAGGGTGTGTGTGTGTCTGGGAGTTAGAGAGTGTGTGTGTGTGTGTCTGGGAGTTAGAGAGTGTTTGTGTGTGGGTATGGGAGTTAGAGAGTGTGTGTGTGAGTGTCTGGGAGTTAGAGACTGTGTTTGTGATTGTGTGTGTGTGTGTCTGGGAATAAGAGAGTGCGTGTGTGTGTGCGTCTGGGAGTTAGAGAGTGTCTGTTTGAGTGTCTGGGAGGTAGAGAGCGTTTGTGTGTGTGTGTCTGGGTGTTTGAGAGTGTGTGTGTGAGTGTGTGTGTGTGTGGGAATAAGAGAGTGCGTGTGTGTGTGCGTCTGGGAGTTAGAGAGTGTGTGTGTGTGTGTGTCTGGGAGTTAGAGAGTGTGTGGATGTGTGTGTGTCTGGGAGTAAGAGAGTGTGTGTGTGTGTCTGGGAGTTAGAGAGTGTTTGTTTGTGTGTGTGTCTGGGAGTTAGAGAGTGTGTGTGTGTGTATGTCTGGGAGTTAGAGAGTGTCTGTGTGTGTGTCTGGGAGTTAGAGAGTGTTTGTGTGTGTGTGTGTGTGTGTGTCTGGGAATAGGAGAGTGCGTGTGTGTGCGTCTGGGAGGTGGTGACTGTGTGTGTGTGTGTCTGGGAGTTAGAGAGTGTGTGGGTGTGTGTGTGTCTGGGAGTTAGAGAGTGTTTGTGTGTGTGTATGGGAGTTAGAGAGTGTTTGTTTGTGTGTTTGCGTGTCTGGGAGTTAGAGAGTGTGTGTGTGTCTTTGTCTGGGAGTTAGAGAGTGTCTATGTGTGTGTCTGGGAGGTAGAGAGTGTTTGTGTGTGTGTGTGTGTGTGTCTGGGAATAAGAGAGTGCGTGTGTGTGTGCGTCTGGGAGGTGGTGAGTGTGTGTGTGTGTGTCTGGGAGTTAGAGAGTGTGTGGGTGTGTGTGTGTCTGGGAGTTAGAGAGTGTTTGTGTGTGTGTCTGGGAGTTAGAGAGTGTGTGTGTGAGTGTCTGGGAGTTAGAGAGTGTGTTTGTGATTGTGAGTGTGTGTGTCTGGGAATAAGAGAGTGCGTGTGTGTGCGTTTGGGAGTTAGAGAGTGTGTGTTTGTGTCTGGGAGTTAGAAAATGTTTGTGTTTGTGTGTGTGTGTGTGTGTGTGTGTGTCTGGGAGTTAGAGAATGTTTGTTTGTGTTTTTGGGAGTAAGAGTGTGTGTGAGTGTTTGTGTTTCTGGGAGTTAGAGAGACTGTGTGTGTGTGTGTGTGTGTGTGTGTGTGTGTTTCTGGGAGATAGAGAGTTGTGTGTGTGAGTGTGTGTGTGTGTCTGGGTGTTAGAGAGTATGTGTGTGTGTGTGTGTGTGTGTGTCTGTGAGTAAGGAAGTGTGTGGGTGTGTGTGTGTCTGAGAGTTATAGAGTGTTTGTGTGTGTGTGTATGGGATTTAGAGAGTATGTGTGTGTGTGTCTGGGAGTAAGAGTGTGAGTGAATGTGTGTGTTTCTGGGAGTTAGAGAGAGTGTGTTTGTGTGTGTGTGCGTCTGGGAGTTAGAGAGTGTGCGTGTGTGTGTGTCCGGGATTTACGGAGTGTGTGTCTGGGAGTTAGAGAGTGTGTGTGTGCGTGTGTGTGTCTGCGAGTTAGAGACTGTGTGTGTGTGTGTGTCTGGGAGTTAGAGAGTGTGTGTGTGAGTGTGTGTGTCCGTCTGGGAGTAAGAGAGTGCGTTTGTGTGTGTGTATGGGAGTTAGAGAGTGTTTGTTTGTGTGTTTGCATGTCTGGGAGTTACAGAGTGTGTGTGTGTCTTTGTCTGGGAGCTAGAGAGTGTCTGTGTGTGTGTCTGGGAGGTAGAGAGTGTTTGTGTGTGTGTGTGTGTGTGTGTGTGTGTCTGGGAATAAGAGAGTGCGTGTGTGTGTGCGTCTGGGAGGTGGTGAGTGTGTGTGTGTGTGTCTGGGAGTTAGAGTGTGTGTGGGTGTGTGTGTGTTTGTCTGGGAGTTAGAGAGTGTCTGTGTGAGGGTCTGGGAGGTAGAGAGTGTTTGTGCGTGTGTGTGTGTCTGGGAGTTAGAGAGTGTCTGTGTGAGTGTGTGTGTCCGTCTGGGAGTAAGAGAGAGCGTGTGTGTGGGTGTCTGGGAGTTGGAGGGTGTGTGTGTTTGTGTGCGTCTGGGAGTTAGAGAGTGTGTGTGTGTGTGTGTGTTTGTCTGGGAGTTAGAGAGTGTCTGTGTGAGGGTCTGGGAGGTAGAGAGTGTTTGTGCGTGTGTGTGTGTCTGGGAGTTAGAGAGTGTGTGTGTGAGTGTGTGTGTGTGTCTGGGAATTAGAGAGTGCGTGTGTGTATGCGTCTGGGATTTAGAGAGTGTGAGTGTGTGTGTCTGGGAGTTAGAGTGTGTGTATGTGTGTGTACGTGTGTGTGTATGTCTGGGAGTTACAGAGAGAATGTGTGTGTGTGTCTGGCAGTTAGAGAGTGTGTGTGTATGTATCTTGGAATTAGAGTGTGTGTGAGTGTGTGCGTGTCTGCGATTAAGAGGGAGAGTGTGTGTGTGTGTATGTGTGTGTGTGTATGGGAGTTAGAGAGAGACTGTGTGTGTGTGTATGTGTGTGTGTGTTTCTGGGAGTTAGAGAGTGTGTGTGTGTGTGTGTCTGGGAGTTATAGAGTGTTTGTCTGTGTGTTTGTGTGTCTGGTAGGCAGAGAGTGTTTGTGTGTGTGTGTCTGGGAGATAGAGTATGTTTGTGTTTGTGTGTGTGTGTGTGTGTGTGTGTTTGTGTCTGGGAGTTAGAGAATGTTTGTTTGTGTTTCTGGGAGTAAGAGTGTGTGTGAGTGTTTGTGTTTCTGGGAGTTAGAGAGACTGTGTGTGTGTGTGTGTGTGTATGTTTCTGGGAGTTAGAGAGAGTGTGTTTGTGAGTATGTGTGTGTGTGTGTGTCTGGGAGTAAGAGAGTTGTGTGTGTGAGTGTGTGTGTGTGTCTGGGGGTTAGAGAGTATGTGTGTGTGTGTGTGTGTGTGTGTGTCTGGGAGATCGTGAGTGTGTGTGTGTGTGTGTGTCTAGGAGTTATAGAGTGTTTGGGTGTGTGTCCGGGATTTAGGGAGTGTGTGTCTGGGAGTTAGAGAGTGTGTGTGTGTGTGTGTGGGAGTTAGAGAGTGTCTGTGTGTGTGTCTGGGAATTAGAGAGTGTGTGTGTGTGAGTGTGTCTGGGAGTTAGAGAGTGTGTGTGTGTGTGTCTTTGTCTGGGAGTTAGAGTGTGTCTGTGTGTGTGTCTGGGAGGTAGAGAGTGTTTGTTTGTGTGTGTGTGTCTGGGAGTTAGAGAGTGTGTGTGTGTGTGTCTGGGAGTTAGAGAGAGTGTGTTTGTGTGCGTCTGGGAGTTAGAGAGTGTGTGTGTGTGTGTGTTTGTCTGGGAGTTAGAGAGTGTCTGTGTGAGGGTCTGGGAGGTAGAGAGTGTTTGTGTGTGTGTGTGTGTCTGGGAGTTAGAGAGTGTGTGTGTGAGTGTGTGTGTGTGTCTGGGAATTAGAGAGTGCGTGTGGGTATGCGTCTGGGAGTTAGAGAGTGTGACTGTGTGTGTCTGGGAGTTAGAGTGTGTGTATGTGTGTGTACGTGTGTGTGTGTGTCTGGGAGTTACAGAGAGAATGTGTGTGTGTGTGTCTGGCAGTTAGAGAGTGTGTGTGTATGTATCTTGGAATTAGAGTGTGTGTGAGTGTTTGCGTGTCTGCGATTAAGAGGGAGAGTGTGTGTGTGTGTATGTGTGTGTGTGTGTCTGGGAGTTAGAGAGAGACTGTGTGTGTGTGTGTGTGTGTGTGTGTCTGGGAGTTATAGAGTGTTTGTCTGTGTGTTTGTGTGTCTGGTAGGCAGAGAGTGTTTGTGTGTGTGTGTCTGGGATTAAAGAGTGTGTGTGTGTGTGTCTGGGAGTTTGAGAGTGTGTGTGTGAGTGTGTGTGTGTGTGTGTGGGAATAAGGGAGCGCGTGTGTGTGTGCGTCTGGGAGTTAGAGAGTGTGTGTGTGTGTGTCTGGGAGTTAGAGAGTGTGTGGGTGTGTGTGTGTCTGGGAGTAAGAGAGTGTGTGTGTGTGTCTGGGAGTTAGAGAGTGTTTGTTTGTGTGTTTCCGTGTCTGGGAGTTAGAGAGTGTGTGTGTGTGTGTCTGGGAGTTAGAGAGTGTCTGTGTGTGTGTCTGGGAGGTAGACAGTGTTTGTGTGTGTGTGTGTGTGTGTGTGTCTGGGAATAAGAGAGTGTGTGTGTGTGTGTGCGTCTGGGAGGTGGTGAGAGTGTGTGTGTGTGTGTCTGGGAGTTAGAGAGTGTGAGGGTGTGTGTGTGTCTGGGAGTTAGAGAGTGTGTGTGTGTGTGTCTGGGAGTTAGAGAGTGTTTGTGTGTGGGTATGGGAGTTAGAGAGTGTGTGTGTGAGTGTCTGGGAATTAGAGACTGTGTTTGTGATTGTGTGTGTGTGTGTCTGGGAATAAGAGAGTGCGTGTGTGTGTGCGTCTGGGAGTTAGAGAGTGTCTGTTTGAGTGTCTGGGAGGTAGAGAGCGTTTGTGTGTGTGTGTCTGGGTGTTTGAGAGTGTGTGTGTGAGTGTGTGTGTGTGTGGGAATAAGAGAGTGCGTGTGTGTGTGCGTCTGGGAGTTAGAGAGTGTGTGTGTGTGTGTGTCTGGGAGTTAGAGAGTGTGTGGATGTGTGTGTGTCTGGGAGTAAGAGAGTGTGTGTGTGTGTCTGGGAGTTAGAGAGTGTTTGTTTGTGTGTTTGCGTGTCTGGGAGTTAGAGAGTGTGTGTGTGTCTTTGTCTGGGAGTTAGAGAGTGTCTGTGTGTGTGTCTGGGAGGTAGAGAGTGTTTGTGTGTGTGTGTGTGTGTGTGTCTGGGAATAGGAGAGTGCGTGTGTGTGCGTCTGGGAGGTGGTGACTGTGTGTGTGTGTGTCTGGGAGTTAGAGAGTGTGTGGGTGTGTGTGTGTCTGGGAGTTAGAGAGTGTTTGTGTGTGTGTATGGGAGTTAGAGAGTGTTTGTTTGTGTGTTTGCGTGTCTGGGAGTTAGAGAGTGTGTGTGTGTCTTTGTCTGGGAGTTAGAGAGTGTCTATGTGTGTGTCTGGGAGGTAGAGAGTGTTTGTGTGTGTGTGTGTGTGTGTCTGGGAATAAGAGAGTGCGTGTGTGTGTGCGTCTGGGAGGTGGTGAGTGTGTGTGTGTGTGTCTGGGAGTTAGAGAGTGTGTGGGTGTGTGTGTGTCTGGGAGTTAGAGAGTGTTTGTGTGTGTGTCTGGGAGTTAGAGAGTGTGTGTGTGAGTGTCTGGGAGTTAGAGAGTGTGTTTGTGATTGTGAGTGTGTGTGTCTGGGAATAAGAGAGTGCGTGTGTGTGCGTTTGGGAGTTAGAGAGTGTGTGTTTGTGTCTGGGAGTTAGAAAATGTTTGTGTTTGTGTGTGTGTGTGTGTGTGTGTCTGGGAGTTAGAGAATGTTTGTTTGTGTTTTTGGGAGTAAGAGTGTGTGTGAGTGTTTGTGTTTCTGGGAGTTAGAGAGACTGTGTGTGTGTGTGTGTGTGTGTGTGTGTGTGTGTGTGTTTCTGGGAGATAGAGAGTTGTGTGTGTGAGTGTGTGTGTGTGTCTGGGTGTTAGAGAGTATGTGTGTGTGTGTGTGTGTGTGTGTCTGTGAGTAAGGAAGTGTGTGGGTGTGTGTGTGTCTGAGAGTTATAGAGTGTTTGTGTGTGTGTGTATGGGATTTAGAGAGTATGTGTGTGTGTGTCTGGGAGTAAGAGTGTGAGTGAATGTGTGTGTTTCTGGGAGTTAGAGAGAGTGTGTTTGTGTGTGTGTGCGTCTGGGAGTTAGAGAGGGTGCGTGTGTGTGTGTCCGGGATTTACGGAGTGTGTGTCTGGGAGTTAGAGAGTGTGTGTGTGCGTGTGTGTGTCTGCGAGTTAGAGACTGTGTGTGTGTGTGTGTGTCTGGGAGTTAGAGAGTGTGTGTGTGAGTGTGTGTGTCCGTCTGGGAGTAAGAGAGTGCGTTTGTGTGTGTGTATGGGAGTTAGAGAGTGTTTGTTTGTGTGTTTGCATGTCTGGGAGTTAGAGAGTGTGTGTGTGTCTTTGTCTGGGAGCTAGAGAGTGTCTGTGTGTGTGTCTGGGAGGTAGAGAGTGTTTGTGTGTGTGTGTGTGTGTGTGTGTGTGTGTCTGGGAATAAGAGAGTGCGTGTGTGTGTGCGTCTGGGAGGTGGTGAGTGTGTGTGTGTGTGTCTGGGAGTTAGAGTGTGTGTGGGTGTGTGTGTGTC